>NW_022990194.1:0-62164 GCF_902827175.1 Gymnodraco acuticeps | reverse complement strand
TAATAAAAGTAAAACGTTGTACCAACAAAAAAATATTAGAGTAATCAATCACACGAAATATTTTACATTGACTCAATTTCTTCAGATCAATCTGTATATTTTAACACCAGAGCACATTTATTTGAATGAAAAACAAGTTGTTCACACAACCAGCTTTGGCCTCTGAGGCAGCCATTACCTGATCTTAGACATGTTAATAAGTACCACAGTTAAAATGCGGTAATATGTGGGCCGCTTCCAAACATCAAACTCTTAGAAAAAAGACATGTCCTTATTATCCACTGCACACTTTTTTAAAGCAACACTGACAACGTGCGCCTGTGAGACATGTAATCTCTGAAAATGATTAGACATGCATAACTTCTACAGTGAAAATCGGTCATACTGTAAGTGCAACTTCTGAACACAACACTTTTTCGCAAATGTTTTACAATGCATAATTATTATAAAACCTTGGTTTTAGAAACCTTACCATGTAACAATGGTAACTGTGAGTGAGTGCAACAAAGTGTCTACCAGCTGGGTTCTCAGTCTATTCACTTTTGGGCTCATCTTTTTCCCCTCCATCAGGACTTTTTGCACAACTTCAAAAGTGGATTGCAGTTATTTCTGATATCTTAAGTTCAGTCAGACAACTCACGTGTTCCTTTAACATGTTTATTAGAAGCAGCATATAGTTGAGTTTGGCGACTAGGCTCGGGCATCATCACTCCATAGATATACATAGCACGATGAGTGATGATCAAATAACTAACCCCCGAGCCTACAGGTGGAAGGGGCTGGGGTGGTGGTGGGGCAGCGAGCTGCAGCGACGTAGAGGTAGCTGCGGCAATAGCAGCAGCAAGCAATGCATGGAGAGAGATCTGGCAGGTTAAATAGAGCGGCATATTAAGGAGACTCTGTTTGGTTGGTTGTAGAGTGGCAAGGGGGCGTTATGTATGAATGCAGCATAAGTGCTCGAGTTGACTGCCTGAACTAGCTCGCAGGCTTCGCCCCATTTCAGTGCGTATATGAGCCCGAAGAGCATGGCAAAAGCTGTCGCAACCGAGGGCAAGCCGCTGAGGACCTCTGTTCCTTCGATGAGAACCTTGACGTCTTTGGGTCGATGAACTGATCCTCTTTCCCAGTGTCAAAGGCTTCCATTGTTGCCTGCTCCAGTTCTCCAGCCTCAGCGTCCTGCATATCATGCAAAAAAAAGGGGAATGGATGAGACCACAGAGCGTAGTTCAACAGGCCTGAGGCGTCAGTTCAGTCGGCCCAAGAGGAAAGCCTCAGGAGGTCATCACAAATGACTATCTTTCTAACCAAGCAGTATTTGCATGCAGTACAAATATGTTTTTTTTTATGAACAAACTTCTTGTGAGTGAGTGGGAGGTCTTACCGGAATTCTTTGATGAGATGGTCAACAGGTTCACCCAGGTAGATCATTAGAGATTTGAGGACTGCATTCTCTTCTGATGGCGATGTCCACAGTCTGAGTAAGAACAGAGATATATATATATAATAAATTAAATGCAAATAAAGGAGGATTCAGCCACTGAATCCTACAGAATAAAAAACTATTCATAGATACCTCATCCAAAACCTGCAAGATCCCGGTGGTCTTCTGTTTCACAACTCCTACCCTGCTCCTGATGACCCTGAGTGTTGTCCAACTGCGCCAAGAACTTTGTCTCCAATGGAATTGTTGTTATGCGCATTAACTCAGCATTTACCTAGAAAATATAAGCAGCATAGAAAACTAAAAATACTGAGAATTTATAATACACATGTTTTTTATAAAGAGCCAATGGTTTGATTAAAAGTACTCCAAGTCAGCTTGTATGAATGTAACATTTAAATTAATTAATCCACATATTTATTGAAAACCACCACCAAATAAAGACACTAAGAGTAATAGATGTAAAGCTTATATGTGATATATATTAAAAAATCAACGTCCAACATATTGCCTCGGGCTGCTATAGTGTTAGTTATGTTGGGCCCTCAATTCTTTCCACTACAGGCTACAATCAAGGGTTTCATCTCAAATAATTACCTCTTCCATGTGAAAAAGTGCAGGCCACCGCTCCAAGAGGCCTCAATGCTTGGCCTCCGCCTATGCACTATTTCTTGTCTTCAGTATCCAAACGCCTCGCCATCTTTTCTTTTATTGATTGCCGGTTGTTTCTTTTCTGTTGTTCTGCCAAAAGGAAATTGTCTCTTGCTCCATGCTTTCTGGAGTCTCACCGAGGCGGTGCTAGGCCGAGACTTCCTTTGCTGGCTGGGTTGATCGTGATGGCTGTGGTGGAGGGCCTTTGTCCCGAGGTGTATCTTAATCTTGTGGCAGATGGAGATGGAGGCCACTGTAGTGATGATGGTCCTCTGGTCCTTTTGCGGTGAAGGCCCTTGAGCCACGGTAGATCTTGACCGTGGGGCAGGACAGATGGAGGTTCTTGCTGCTAGGCCCAGGCAACTGTGAAATCTGAAAAAAATATATAGGACAATAATTACTACTAAGTTTGTTAAAATAAAGTTCAAGTGGAATGTTTCTCAAGCACAAATAACAATGCACAACTCAAAATAAAATTATCTCTCTCTCTGGAGGAGGAGGAGGAGGAGGAGGAGGGGAGGAGGAGGAGGAGGAGGAGGAGGAGGAGGAGGAGGGTAGGAGGAGGAGGGTGAGAAGGTGAGAGATAGACGGTTAGTATTTGGTGCTAGCTCGGAGCTAACGGAGATTAGAAGCCGTTTCAACAATAAGGAGAGGGAGAGCTCTCTCCTGTGGGACTGAGAGAGATAACGTCAGCTCAGGGAGGTTTGGTCATAATTTCCATCTATGTAATAATAGTTCTATATAAATGAGTTTAATAATCATTCCACTGTGTGCAATAGGTCAGTACAAAATAAAAAACACAATTTGAAAGGGGAGTGATTAGTCAAATATGCATAAATAAAAAGAAAGAATGCAGACTAGGTAAGATAAAGATAGGAGAGAGGAGTTGATCAAATATGTGTTATTGCTTGTGAGCAAGCAGGATTTTTGATGATTGAAATATATACTAGTACCCCCCCTAGAGGATGTGAGGTCATCACAAATAAAACAGGTCACATGGATAGGATACTAGATAAGTGTGCACACTCATTATATACACTACACATTTTTCTTGGATTTGTTAACACTATAGTCCCTAATATATTTGTAGAAAGGCAGGAGAAATGGAATTAAATTGAGAAAATGTTTCATTGCCCCCTGTTTTGTGTCCCCCCCCCACTTCGCAAACCAAGTTACACCCTTACACCCACACAATGCAAGTACACTATTACTGAATATTTACATTTACCTATCTTCAAATGGATCCTTGTTGCTGTATTACTCCAAGGTTCTGATGCTCCATCTCCACTGCTGCTAGTGTTACAAGTCCGCTGTGCAGAGCTGGGTAATCAGATAATAAGCCTGTTGATCAGAGAAAAGAATGAAGCAGAGGGAAAGTTGCTGCCGTTTGTGTGGTTGTTCTAGCCAGAATGTATTAAACACATTAATAAATTCACTACAAATTATATCTGTTTTCTCTATTTATCATTCTTTGTTGTAACCGGTCTGGATTGACGCCACATGTATCTCTGCGTTGTGTCGAATGAAAACGACCTTCCTTCTTGTCAACCAGGTTTATTATCTGTGCAAACAGAATATAATGACAGCAGGAAATGGCTTCACCAGCTTTCTACCTCAATACTTCTCCTCAGTGAGGCCTGAAGCTAACTGAGAATGTAAACATACATTTAGCAAATCAAAATAACCGTTATGACATATGTTGTCTCGAATAAAAATGGACATAAATCCACATGCCATATTATGACTTTGATGAAGGATTAAAGCCTTTTTCATTTACAGTATATAATACAGTGATTACAGATAACACACACAACCCGGTTCCGACTGTACTCACTTTAACATGCTATGTTGTACAGGCACCACTATTAGCATAGCATTAGCGCTTTAGCATTTAAATAATATGAACAATTATGACCTCAGACCAGCATTTCACATATTTATACAAACAGAATAAACTTGAAATGTAAGCCAAACTAGTGCAAGGGAGTCATACACATGGTAACATGGTAGAGCCCTACATTATTCAGGGAGCAACAGCCTGCGCTAAAGAAGCTAGCGGACGCCATTAGCCACACGCTAGTGGCGTAGCTCACAGAATGACATTAAACTACACATAATACAGTTTCAAACACACTTCTTGATCAAATATGACATAATCTGTGTCCACACTACTAACCTGTGAACAGGAGAAATGAATGAAGCAGATGGGAACGTTGCTGCCATGTGTCTGGTCGTTCCATGGATGTATAATCGTTCTTCTTCTTTCTTCTCTCGGTTTTTTGGCGGATTGCAAACAACTTTAAGGTGCATACCGCCCCCTACTGTACAAGAGCGTGTATCAACATATCATCCTGTCAGCACTTGTGGAATTATACCACCTGTATTTACGTTGTTTTCAATTCTTCCAATCAATCCCTTTTTCACTCAAATACTTAAGAATGGCCTTCCTGGTAGCTCTTACCCCCCTCACCTTCTGTTCCCAGTATCCCCATCAGGCTCCACTCTCCCTGTCTCTTAGTTTTTCCCTCTCTGTTTTGTACATGTTGCAGTGTAATATGATATGTTCCACATTTTTTTTAACTCCACAGTTCCTATGACATAGAGTAACATTCAATTCTGTGTGATCCAGTCTGAGTCTAGCTATCATGATTTCCTAGATTAAGTTATATGAGTAATTATTTTCTGACAGTTGTTGTTGACTGTATACTTTTTAAAATGGATAATGAATCTGTGCATATCACCACCCTATCTGGTCTGACCTCTTCAACCCACTGTAATCCTATTATTACAGCCAGCATTTCTGTTGCACACTGATAATTGATCTGACGCTCTTTTTGAAATTGATATTTTAAAGTCTGGGATATATATACCAACTCCAACACACTCTTCCTTGTTCTTAGAACCATCGGGCGGTGGTGGCGAAGTCCATAGGGGCTTGGCAACTGGAAGGTCACCAGTTCAAGTCCCGGAAAGACCAAGTGCTACCGAGTTGTCCCTGAGCAAAGCACCGTTCCCTACACTGCTCCCCGGGTGCCGTACATAATGGCAGCCCACTGCTCCTAACACTAGGATGGGTCAAATGCAGAGAAACCGTTTTGTTACACGGTACCTGTACTGTGTAATGACAATAAGTTGAATCTATCTATCTGTGTAGGCTATATTTTGAGGTAATTGTGATAATGATTGATTAATTGTTGATTGCACCTATACACAACCGTAATGCTTTATATTGTAATCTATCCATTTTTAGTAATGACGTTTTTGCTGCTGCTGCATATATATTATACACCCGTAATCCAGAGTTGTCTTCATAATTGCCCTATAGATGTCAATTAGTGCCTGTTTGTCTGCCCCCAGTCTCATCCAGCCACTGCTCTTAATAGGTTCAAAACTTTTTGGGATTTTGTTTCCAAATGTTTAATATGGTTTTTCCATGTACATTTACTATCTAACCATAGCCCCAGATATTTAAATGCATTGACCTCATTCATCGGCTTTCCATATGATGTAAGCTTCTCAGTCTCCATCTTGCGTTTATTTGTAAATGTCATGAAGCAAGATGTGCTTGCTGACAGTTTGAAACTCCAGTTGTATGACCACTTCTGGAACATTTCTTCCCCTTATCCATATGTCCCCGTCATCTGCATACAACGCAGATTTGATGCATCCGTCCAACTTAGTCAATATGTCATTTATCATAATGTTAAATAATATCAGGCTGATTGAACTCCCTTGGGGAATACCATTTTCTATATTGAAGTCTTTCGAAACCTCTGCCCCTACTTGAACTCTGAATTTCCTGTCTGAGCCATGATCCTGTTACTGTCACTGTTACTGTCACCTGTCACTTAATTTGATGAGTAACCCATCCCTCCACATAGAGTCATAAGCCTTATCAATGTCAAAATATACTATTGCCATAACCTCTTTCATTTTCAGTGTCTTCACACTGTATTCCC
Source organism: Gymnodraco acuticeps (assembly GCF_902827175.1). Lineage (NCBI taxonomy): Eukaryota > Metazoa > Chordata > Actinopteri > Perciformes > Bathydraconidae > Gymnodraco > Gymnodraco acuticeps. The sequence continues at coordinate 56,113 of NW_022990194.1, read as the reverse complement.
ACCTCATTGATCACTCTAACCAAAGCATTGTGGATCTTCCTTTGCGAAAACCAGTCTGGAAATTACGCAGCAACCCTCTTTGTTCTAAGACATGTCTATGTCATCTTCTCCATCCATTTACACAAGTGTGATGTTAATGCTATGTCTGTAGTTACTGAATACCTTGTTTTGTTCTTTAATAGCTCTGCTACATTCCTCATTCCACCACGGCACCACTTTCTTCCTATACCCTCTGTTGTTCTTTTTGGTATAATTATATTTGCTGCTTCTTTAATGTGCATTGTGATTTGATTTGAGCACTCCTCTATACTTCCTTCTAATGCTAACAATTGTGCTGACTCCTTACAGCAAATTCTACATTTCTCCCAGTCTGCTTTACCAAAGCACCACCTGGAAAATATACTCACTTCCTATTTGTGTTGATGATAGAGAATACTGGGTAATGATCACTTCCTATGGTATAGTCACGTTTACATTCCATTCACACGATTTAACTAAACTATCCGTCACAAGTGTGAGGTCCAAACATGATTTTGTCCCCCTATTCACGTCTATTCTTGTTTTTTGTCCATCATTAAGGCAAAAACAATGATCTTTCCTCTAACATCACCATTACTGTCTGTTTGACTGCTTCCGCATAGGCTGTTGTGAGCATGAAAATCACCACACCATACTTCCCTTCTATGACTCGTCCCTGCTATTGTCTGTAAAGTTTCAATGTGAAGATTTTTACACGGGTTATAGAAATGTACAAGCTTTATGCTTCCTTCTTTCATTGGGCTGCACATTTCTACTATGACACATTCCTTGTCTTCAGGGGATGGAACTATGCTATTGGGTAGTAAATGTGTTTAGGTTAGGTAATTAATCTGGTACTGAGAGTTATTACAAAGCACTGTTCCTAAAGGCTAAATATAATTAATTGTTGACTTTTTTCGTTTTTCGTTTTAACCGGAAGCTAAAGAAATGGGCGGGGCAGGGCAGGCCAGCCCTGACCAATTTGCCGCCCTAGGCAAGATTTTAGCTGGCGCCCCCCCCCCCCCAAAATGCAGACACTCACTATGACTCGCGTGTGCACGGTTGTGGCATGACCACCAAAACAAAGATATTGACACAAGATGTGTGCAACTGTATTTAGTTTCCTATCCATTTGAACATGATTTAAGTGGGGGGGGGACCTCACCTCCTCTAGGGGGGTCCGGGGGTATGCACCCCCGGGAAGACTTTTTTTTTTTTATATTGAAGTTAAAAGCATCCATCTGGTGCACTTTGAGAGCAACATTAGGAGATCTATGGATACATCTCTCAACATCCATATGAAACAGAACTGTAAGCAGATTTTCTTTTTCTTTATGGATATTTTACAAATCACCCCCCCTTTCAAACTGTATTCTTGTTTATTAATAACAACCTATTTGTACTGTCAGTATTTTATACCTGTTTTTCACCTATTCTCTTATTTTTTTATAACTATAATGATCATATAAAGGTGTGCCTTTACCTCACTGAGCTGAGGTTATCAGAGCCTCTCAGTCTTTCAGGAGAGAGCTCTCTAAAGCTCTCCCCCCGCGGCCGCTTACACAGTAAATTCCAATGTTAATAAAAGCACACAGAAGCAGAAGTAAGTTTTTTTGGGAGTTTGATTTATTTTAAATGAATACAAATACAAAATTAAAACCTATAATTGCACACTAAAACCCTTATTTAAAAAAAAGAACAATTTCACATAAACCTCTGGTTTTTACTGGGACTGGGGCAGTTCAACTTGATTTGGGGTGGGGGGTGTGCCATAGTTTATGGGCGCTGTACGCAATATAGGCGTAGTTCTGTTAGTATAAGATAATAAGATGTACTTTGTTGATCCAAAATCGGGAAATTGTGTTGTTATGAAATAAAAAAAGTTTTTTTTAAAAATTTCTAATTTTTTTTCTTTTTCGGCGCCCCCTATGCGCCCTTAGCATTCGCCTATATTGCCTATGCCGAGGGCCGCCCTGGGCACAAGGCAGAAGGCAGAAGAAGAATCTTAGTTGTAGAAACAGTAGACTCGTCGAAAAATGTCCACGAGAAACTTCATCTTGCATTGCAAAAGGACAATAAATGACTGCACAAGACTTCTCCAAACAGATGATGGTCATGCTGTGTTACAATCCACAATAGTGAGGTAAGGGCCCAGCCTATCGCTACTATCGAACACAAAGGAATGCAGTTTGTTTTTGCATGTAACTTACAGAGGGGCTGTGAGATCTTTCACACTTACAAATTCTGTCTTCTCCCCTATTTCACCAAACCGTTTACTGGCAGGTTAGAAACAATGGAGAGGAGCATCGAGTGGTCACGGGGCAGGCTAATTAACGTCCATACAGATCTTTTACTTCAGGACCTTCGGGAATATATAGATGAAGTCCGGAGATCTTGGCCTACCACAACCGCACAACAAGGTAGGTCGATGTGATGTTACTTTGGTGTTCGTGACAGGTCCTGTTTTAACTGCTATTACATGAACACAAAAACCATTAATCATCACCACATTTAATGTAACACCCTTTCAAACTGTAGATATTGTATCAGACTACTGGTGGTATACATGAAAAACTGCAGTAAATATACAAAGAATATACACCTAAGGGGATGGGCACATAAGAGCAGGAAATGTATCAAATTGTTGCGTGTGCCAGGTGTGATTCACATGGGGGGGATGGGCACATAAGGGGTGGGGGTGTGTGTGTGTGTTTTATCTGATCCGATGGTTACTAATTCCTTTTCATTATGGCTGTCATTTTTGAGTAAATCATCCAAAATTTAATGAAAGTGGTGATCAGCAATTGTATTCAAATGTCTACTGTGAAGGATATCATAACGCCTTAATGCAATCGAATGTAAAACTAAAAAGTTATGATTGATGAAAGTAGTAAATCGGTCAGATTTGACCCGAACACAACAGGAGGGTTAAAGTAATTATTTTGTATTAAAATATCGGTAATACCAATATAAAAAAGTTTTTAATCTGTAGTTGCCAGCTATTAATTAGCACATTCTGGTGAGACGCTGAGTCTGGAGTTGTCCACTGAAACCTTAAAACTTGACTCCAAATTCCACCTTTATCTCCTGCTGCACTAGATGCTATTCCCCCTCCCCTATTATGGGAAGTCTGGCCAGCTGTCATTGTAGACCACATACCACGTATCATCAAACGTGGGAATGAGGACATTGAAAGTGCGCCAGAGGGGGGAGTCTCTGGCCCTTTCTCATTTCACTAATTCCCCTCCTCGACTCCTATCCTCATGTCTTAGTCCTTAGTTTCAGAATCAAACAGAGCACTGTCATAATAACGTCACACTATCAGAGACTGGATATATCCCCATCCACATTTCATGTTTTTGTTCATACTGTATACTACAACTATAGTGTGTTGCATGTCCACTGGTTTAATGCCAAACTGCATTTCCTTTTCATCGTAACTTTTGGCTGGGCAATGACACTAAAGTGTGGGTTTCCGGCACAACGACAGAAATGCAACAATGACAATAAATGTAATCTAATCTTTTGCTGTTGTTGCAGGTCATTCTGGCTACCACGCCCCACTCATTCTGTTCGGTGGCCGAGGTCCCCCACAATACAGCATTTCGAGGGAGCAACTCTCTTTTTTGAGGAGCTGTGGTTTTACAGCTACAAAGATGGCGCAGATATTAAAAGTATCTCTGCGCACAGTGAGACGGCGATTGAGGTATGTAGCAATTTCTTCAATATTGGAATGGACTTCTTGTCTCTTTATTGTAAACATCCCAAGGAGGGGTTGTAGCCATGTTACACTATGCATGTTGTAAAGTAATTCTGAATACCGTAGGTCTCATATATTTAAAACATGTTTATGTTTCAGGCAGTTCCACAGGCCTGCACCTTGTCGTGGTGAGTGGGCTTTCAACCAAGCCAGACCACACCGTTGAAAAGTACTGATCTAATAACAGATTTGTTCTTGAATCAACTTTTTCATGTAATTTTATTTCATTTTAAATAAAATGAAACATTCACAGTTAATGTAATTAGATTATACATTATTAATGCCATATATTTTTGCATACATTCACAGTACATATTTATTCAGTATGATAGCTGTCTAACAGAAGTTAAATCCATTTCTCACTTATTCTGACAATCTATTTAACCCAAAATAAAAGAACCCAATAAAAATAGTTGTTAAATAATAGAGAAGTCACGTTATAATATGAAGTCACGTTGTAATAACAATAACTAATCTAACTAACTAACTAACTAACCTCTCGTTCAGATTAATATTGTCGGGTGTTCTTTTTCTGCTTTGCCAAAGACCACTGTGTCAAGTGTCCCATTTGGGTTGCCGTATGTAGCAGACCATCTCGCACATGCGCAGTACAGATCGGGCAGGGGGGGCAGATCATGTGGGCAGATCGGTAGTGACCATGGTAGTGACAGAGGTAATCGTCGTAACCAGCAGTCTTCATCCGCCTCTATCCAGTCTTTGACACTTGGAAAACGAGCACATGTGATACTGGTAAGGATAAACTAATGTTAATATATATATATATATATATATATATATATTAATATAATTTCACATACCGAAACGTTAACGCTTGTCTGAGTATATCTTCCGTTGACTCTGGCTGTGTAGTGGGTCTTACCGGCTGTTGATAGCCCTTATAAGCTAACGCTAGCATGCTTTATTCAGACATTAGCCTTTAGCCCGCTTGGATTTATGGGTGGCTAACGTTACTACAGTCCGGTAGCTCATTTAACGTGTAACGTTATTTATGGGAAACGTTAGCCTACGTGTGTCTGACCGTGATTGACTGAGTAGGCCGTAAAAGCTTGCGCTAATGTTTAGCATGCGCTAACGTTTATCTTGTGCTAATGTTTAGCATGCGCTAACGTTTAGCATGCTTTATTCAGACCACGCATTATCCAGTGAAGAACACTCAGCAGAGCATATATTTCTCAACACAACATTAACTGTAACGTTAAATGTTCTTAACCGAACTAGTGGACTGTAAAAACACTACCCACCCATGACTCCAATTCCACTACAGGCTAAAGTCAATGTCTGAATAAAGCATGCTAGCGTTAGCGGTCTACCAGCATGAGTCATGGCCAGATTCAAAGGTAAATATACTCAGACAAACATTAAGTATATTAACTTGACCTTTTCTTAACTGAGGCTTGGTGGCCTGTAAACAGTATGAACAGGCGGGCTGCGTGTTTTCTATTGTAAATAAATAGATAAGACTATGAATTTGTATTTATTACCAGAGTAGAAATTCTGGTGTTAAACGACAATTTAAGGACAGAGTAAGTGTGTTAATTTCATATTGACTAGCGACTTATATTTTAATTTTCAAGTTCAATTGATAAAGATATTGTAAATGTAACTTTAGTTTACAACATCGTGTTATATATTTTTACATCACCAAAATGTTGACCACTGTCCTAAAATAAAGTATAGGCTTTGAGTAACGAATTTTAGTGGGCTGTCTTTCATTTTGACACACAGAACAATGTTATAATAAACATACATGCATGTATGTTAAATGGATATATCCGCCTTCTTTCATTTATCTTTCCATTCCCAACAATATACATAAATAAATGACATATTTTGGACATAGTTCGAATGGTGATTAATCATGATTAATTCATTTTTAAGCTGTGATGTAATCGTTTGACAGCCCTAATATATATATATATATATATATATATATATATATATATATATATATATATATATATATATGAACTTTGTATGTAATACTTTGTAAAGTACAACACAATGCGATTTGAAAAGAAAGAATGTATTGAGTGTACACCTGCATTTCATTAATTCCCTCTTCACATCTCTATTTCTCTCTTTCTCTTAGAGCGCCATGGCTGATATTGAACCACCTGTTCGATTGCTGATCATCTTGAACGACCACAACAGTGTCAGACTGGAGCTTCGAAATGGGATTCCCAACTCAATGGAAGAGCTCATTGAGGAGGTCAAGAATTCATGTGGATTAGAAGGTTACATAAGGCTACAGTATAAAGACACTGATTTTTGGAACACATTTGTTAATCTTACATCTACACATGCGATTAAAGATTTAACAGTGATCAAAGTTGTCGAATTAGACCCCGATTCTACAACTGTGGTCTTGTACCCAGTTGAGATACCATTAAATAGTACCCCTACAAGTGGACTGTACAGTGAAGACTCCTCTGGATCTGTGAATACAGATGACACAGTACTACTTAGCGGCTCTTCCTCAGAATCATTAAGAACACAGCAGTGGCCTAAAGTGTTTCCAATCCTGGTCTTCTCCTATGACACAGAATGTCAATTACAGAGAGGAAATGCAGAGTACACAAAGAACCAATCTAGACTGACACCAAGCTCAAATCATCTGCAGAGCTTGCTGTGAACTCGTTGAAGACCAAGTCTCAAGAAGAGTCCTACCCTGCGAAGAATTTTAAAGAGAGCCAGGCGAGCTGATGCCAACCATTTTCCATCCTTGCCGATTGGTGAGACTCCAGAAAGCATGGAGCAAGAGACAATCTCCCTTTTGGCAGAACAACAGAAAAGAAACAACCGGCAATCAATAAAAGAAAAGATGGCGAAGGCGTTTGGATACCGAAGACAAGAAATAGTGCATCGGAGGCCAAGCATTGAAGGCCTCTTGGAGCGGTGGCCTGCACTTTTTCACATGGAAGAGGTAATTATTTTGATGAAACCCTTGATTGTAAGCCTGTAGTGGAGAAGAATTGAGGGCCCAACTAACTAACAACTATAGACAGCCGAGGCAAATATGTTGACGTTGATTTTTTAATATATATCACAATATAAGCTTTACATCTATTACTCTTAGTGTCTTTATTTGGTGGTGGTTTTCAATAAATATGTGGATTAATTAATTTAAATGTTACATTCATACAAGCTGACTTGGAGTACTTTTAATCAAACCATTGGCTCTTTATAAAAAACATGTGTATTATAAATTCTCAGTATTTTTAGTTTTCTATGCTGCTTATATTTTCTAGGTAAATGCTGAGTTAATGCGCATAACAACAATTCCATTGGAGACAAAGTTCTTGGCGCAGTTGGACAAACACTCAGGTCATCAGGAGCAGGGGAGGAGTTGTGAAACAGAAGACCACCGGGATCTTGCAGGTTTTGGATGAGGTATCTATGAATGAGTTTTTTATCTGTGGGATCAGTGGCTGAATCCTCCTTTATTTGCATTTAATTTATTATATATATATATCTCTGTTCTTACTCAGACTGTGGACATCGCCATCAGAAGAGAATGCGTCCTCAAATCTCTAATGATCTACCTGGGTGAACCTGTTGACCATCTCATCAAAGAATTCCAGGTAAGACCTCCCACTCACTCACAAGAAGTTTGTTCATAAAAGAAAACATATTTGTACTGCATGCAAATAACTGCTTGGTTAGAAAGATAGTCATTTGTGATGACCTCCTGAGCTTTCCTCTTGGGCCGACTGAACTGACGCCTCAGGCCTGTTGAACTACGCTCTGTGGTCCTCATCCATTCCCCTTTTTTTTGCATGATATGCAGGACGCTGAGGCTGGAGAACTGGAGCAGGCAACAATGGAAGCCTTTGACACTGGGAAAGTGGATCAGTTTCATCGACCCAAAGACGTCAAGGTTCTCATCGAAGGAACAGAGGTCCTCAGCGGCTTGCCCTCGGTTGCGACAGCTTTTGCCATGCTCTTCGGGCTCATATACGCACTGAAATGGGGCGAAGCCTGCGAGCTAGTTCAGGCAGTCAACTCGAGCACTTATGCTGCATTCATACATAACGCCCCCTTGCCACTCTACAACCAACCAAACAGAGTCTCCTTAATATGCCGCTCTATTTAACCTGCCAGATCTCTCTCCATGCATTGCTTGCTGCTGCTATTGCCGCAGCTACCTCTACGTCGCTGCTGCTCGCTGCCCCACCACCACCCCAGCTTCCACCCCAGCTTCCACCTGTAGGCTCGGGGGTTAGTTATTTGATCATCACTCATCGTGCTATGTATATCTATGGAGTGATGATGCCCGAGCCTAGTCGCCAAACTCAACTATATGCTGCTTCTAATAAACATGTTAAAGGAACACGTGAGTTGTCTGACTGAACTTAAGATATCAGAAATAACTGCAATCCACTTTTGAAGTTGTGCAAAAAGTCCTGATGGAGGGGAAAAAGATGAGCCCAAAAGTGAATAGACCGAGAACCCAGCTGGTAGACACTTTGTTGCACTCACTCACAGTTACCATTGTTACATGGTAAGGTTTCTAAAACCAAGGTTTTATAATAATTATGCATTGTAAAACATTTGCGAAAAAGTGTTGTGTTCAGAAGTTGCACTTACAGTATGACCGATTTTCACTGTAGAAGTTATGCATGTCTAATCATTTTCAGAGATTACATGTCTCACAGGCGCACGTTGTCAGTGTTGCTTTAAAAAAGTGTGCAGTGGATAATAAGGACAAGTCTTTTTTCTAAGAGTTTGATGTTTGGAAGCGGCCCACATATTACCGCATTTTAACTGTGGTACTTATTAACATGTCTAAGATCAGGTAATGGCTGCCTCAGAGGCCAAAGCTGGTTGTGTGAACAACTTGTTTTTCATTCAAATAAATGTGCTCTGGTATTAAAATATACAGATTGATCTGAAGAAATTGAGTCAATGTAAAATATTTCGTGTGATTGATTACTCTAATATTTTTTTGTTGGTACAACGTTTTACTTTTAGTGTACCTTTCAGTTGCATTGCACTCCTTAAACGTGTTTGAGACACTTTAGATAACAATGTGGCTGTCATTTGCTTAACTCTGAAAATACAGAGGTTTTTATTGAATAAATCACCCAAAAATCACATGAATTGAGTTACAGGTGTCCCCTCAGCAGACTTATTTAATAATACGGTAGGAAATTGTGGAGTAAAGTTAATATCTATCTTGTACACACACACTTTTCCTCTACTGATTATATTACTGGATGGAAGCTGAAAGCACGGGAACATTAATAAACTACACAACAGAAAGTATGAATAACATTAATGAAATTGTGACTGTAGATATGTTTATACTTTATATTATTTACTGTAAATGTTTAATTTAGATTTAATTATTGTGATTATTTTCTATCTAAATCTCACAATGGGGTAGGTTACAGGAACTTTTCATCAACAGATTGCTTTAGTCTGGCTTAACTCTTCACTGATTGGTTGCACACACTTTAAATGTACTGGCTATGCAAAACAGAAGGTGGGGCTCATTATCATATTTAAAAAACGCGCGTTTTATACGCGTCAAAAACGCGCGTTTATTTGATCAAATAAACGCTCGTTTATTTGATCCATAAATAAACGCTTGTTTTTGACGCGTATACAACGCGCGTTTTTTTACCAAATAAACGCGCGAAAAATGCGCGTTTTAAACGGGCGAATAGTGGCACTTTAGGCTTTCCATACTCCCCCGGCTGCGATCGGCTACTCTCGTCTACTTTCGAGGCGAGCCGCAACGCGTCTCAAACAAGCCTAATGACTAACCATCATGCAACGCACTAGCAAGACGTTGATCGCAACTGCGCAGGTCTGCGCAGGTCTCGCTTGTCTCAAACAAGCCTAGTTACTAGGCTTGTTTGAGACGCGTTGCGGCTCGCCTCGAAAGTAGACGAGAATAGCCGATCGCAGCCGGGGGAGGTCTCAAAAAGCTCGCCTGAAGTCCGACAGCTCGGAGTCGGCTTCTTCTTCTTCTCTCCGTTTTTTGGCGGATTGCAAACAACTTTAAGGTGCATACCGCCACCTCCGGAGTCGGCTTGACTCGGTTTGCATTTATAAAGAATGCACACATGTGTTTAATCGTTAATGTCAGATATGTACTAAGTAAATACATTTGTTCCTGCCCAAGATTAGATTCAACTTTATTGTTATTGCACATATTACAGGTACTGAGACAACGAAATGCAGTTTAACTTCTAACCAGGTGCAACAAGCAGTAAAGTGAAAAGTAATGTACACAATCTACAGAATAACATATAGAATTAATTGAATGATGAATAAACAGTGAGGGGTATGAATACAGTAGATATCAGCCTGTGAGCAGTATGAATATGCTAAGATATATAAAGTATGAAAACGGTAAGCAGTGCAAGTATAGTATACAAATATATAGATATTAATGTCATGATGATAAACAATGTGGAACAATGATGAAAAATGGGAATGGATGTGGCGACGTAAAACTGACACAAAACAACAACAAACTTTTGCCGAGCCAATTGGAGAGTTTCATCAGCAGCACGTGGTAAAAACCACCAATGAATATAATGAATATCAGCTCGAGATACCAGCGAGTCGTTTCCCATCAAGCATTTCGCTTCTGCAGCCCGTGGAGAGGAACTGCGCCGCCTCGCCGCGCCACGCTCTCAAGGCTGCGGGCGTCTTTGTCCCGCGAGATTTCAACGTCTCATGTAGGCGAGCCTCCAGAGCAAGTCGGACAAAATGACTAACCATCATGCAACGCACTAGCAAGACGTTGATCGCAACTGCGCAGGTCTGTGCAGGTCTCGCTTGTCTCAAACAAGCCTACTAATAGGCTTGTTTGAGACACATTGCGGCTCGCCTCGAAAGTAGACGAGAGTAGCCGATCGCAGCCGGGGGAGGTGTCAAAAAGCTCGTCTTAAGTCGGACAGCTCGGAGTCGGAGTCGGCTTGACTGGCTGGGTTTGCAATGGCGGAAATTGCGTTGGCGTTTTTCGTTGCAGATGAAGTGGATGCAATAGAAATCCCACAATTATTATATCACTACAAATGAATGACTTAAGTGTCAGTTCATTTTGAAACAAATCAGTACAAGGGGGGTTGAATACATGTAAAAGACAGAACCACTTATTACTTTTCAAAACTACTTCCGTCAGTGGTCTTGACAAGTTTGCATTTATAAAGAATGCACAAATGTGTATATTCGTTAATGTCAGATATGTACTAAGTAAATGCATTTGTTCCTGCTCAAGATTAGATTCAACTTTATTGTTATTGCACATATTACAGGTACTGAGACAACGAAATGCAGTTTAGCTTCTAACCAGGTGCAACAAGCAGTAAAGTGAAAAGTAATGTACACAACCTACAGAATAAAAATGAATTGAATGATGAATAAACAGTGAGGGGTATGAATACACTAGATATCAGCCTGTGAGCAGTATGAACAGTGTGTATGAATATGCTAAGATATATAAAGTATGAAAACGGTAAGCAGTATAGTATAAAATATATAGATATTAATTTCATGATGATAAACATTGTGGAACAATGATGAAAAATGGGAATGGATGTGGCGACGTAAAACTGACACAAAACAACAACAAGCTTTTGCCAGCCAATTGGAGAGTTTCATCAGCAGCACGTGGTAAAAACCACCAATGAGCGGTCAGCTCGAGATACCAGCGAGACGTTTCCCATCAAGCATTTCGCTTCTGCAGCCCGTGGAGAGCAACTGCGCCAACTCGCCTCGCCTCGCTCTCAAGGCTGCGGGCGTCTTTGTCCCGCGAAATTTCAAAGTCTCATGTGGGCGGGCCTCCAGAGCAAGTCGGACAAAATGACTAACCATCATGCAACGCACTAGCAAGACGTTGATCGCAACTGCGCAGGTCTGCGCAGGTCTTGCTTGTCTCAAACAAGCCTAATATAATATCCAAGGGATGCATGCAGAGCTGTCATTGGCTGAGATAAGTCCGGCCGTGCGTCACGCCTCCACCGTTCCCGGAAATGCATCCCTGGAGGAGCCGTGGAGGATGCATCAGTGTCTCCTCGGTTAGAGCTCCTCCAGAGAGCCTGCTCGATGCTCGATGCTCGGTCCTCGAAGTGCATTTAGAGAAATGAGATGTCCTTCAACATGGCGCGCTGAAATTCATTTCCGGGTCACTACCGGAGGACCGAGGAGTCGAGGAGGGGAAATTTGAGTATTGAGAAACCTCTAATGGCCCCGTCTCAGGTCGACTATTCCCTCGCTCCTCGGTCTTGGACTCACCGGAAGTTGATTTTTCTGCGCCATCTTGAGTACCGTTGTCAGTACCAGGGCTGCTTCTCAGGTCGATTAAATGAAATCCTTGCTTCCCTCACTTGCGTCGTTTCCCTGCGTTTAGTCCCTCCCACCAGGGAAGCATGGAGGGACGCAAGGAAACCACGAGAAGCAGGGAAATGAGTTTTAAGAGCAATGGGACGTCCTTTCCTCCGGAGCGTCACGTGAAGCGACGTCCGTTTGTGATGACGCTGCACAGCTGATCGTCTGACAGCAGCTCTGTCCACCTTATTTCCACACACCCCCCGCCTCTGTTAGTACACATTTACTGACACAAACATTTGTATCATCTGTTGTAGACCCCAATAAATAAAATAAAATAAGAACTAATTCTCAAAAAAGATAAACGCCATTCTTAAAATTTATAAACGAACAATAGTTTGATTAATATTGATTAGAGTGCACAATAGAAATAAAATAATTGAGAGAAGAAAAAGAGATATGTTATCTATCAAAACCCAGTTAGATTAACATTCATTGGATTGCACACTTTGTTTGTTTGTGTGGATATGTAGCACATTAACATTTTAATAGCACTTAATGACTGACTGAATGGAAATGACAATAAATGAAAATGTAAAACGAAAAAAGCGATCATGAACATTTTTCCAAAAAATGAATTAAATGATTTTTGACCACTTTGTTGTTCAGATATATCACATATTTGTAACTAAATGAAACATGAATTGAAACAAAACACGGTATAAACTGAGGAGTGACTCCCGTGAGGTTCATGTATTTTCTTCACTCTGCTCTCATGTCAAGAAGCATCAGATCAGTGCATGCACTGCCTCGTCCAATCAGTGAGCGATACACAGTAAGGGGGCGGGGTGAGTATCTGAGGATTTCATCGGAGGATGGTCTGGTGGTTCCTCGGTTATCGCTCCTCCATGATCGCTCCTCGCTCCTCGATCCTCGGTCCTCCGGCAGAAATAAGAGCCATGGGACGGTACTCAAGATGGCGCAGGCAAATCAACTTCCGGTGAGACCGAGGACCGAGGAGCGAGGAAATGAAAATAGTCGACCTGAGAAGCAGCCCAGATGTGTTCGGGTGTATTTCTGTCGCATCCGGCATCCGTCATATGACGGATTGTACGGCAACTCAAGAGGGCCATCATACACGGTCAAATTCCGAACATTTAAACATAGCCGACACTTCGTTCTTTACTTTGTCCGTTATTATATGTAGAAGATTATACTTTTTCTCCGTCATGTTGTTTCCATAGCAACAACTTCAAAGAGGCATAGCCTACGCTTCATTCTTTACTTTGTCCGTTATTATATGTAGAAGATATTAATTTTTTCTCCGTCATGTTGTTTCCATAGCAACAACTTCAAACAATAACAACTAACCGCTAGCCGCAAAGCTAGCATCACAGCCACTGCTCCGTTTTCGGAGACTTTGCACACGTTTTTCACAAACATTTTAACACTCTAGGAGTACTTCCACTAGCTTCGTCTTGATCTGTAGATGTGATTTGATGTGTCGTGTGTCCCCCAACTCCTCTCCAAGGTTCAGATATTTAATAAAATACTCAGGGGAGTTTCCTGAATTTTCATGCCGAAAGCCAAGCACTAGGCCCTGGGTAAATTAAGAGGCTGATCTCGGGCACTTTTGTCCACTTTCCCTGGTGCTCGAAACTCAAGCCAGACATCCCTGGAATCGTCTCAGACAGTAGATGACCAGTGGGGCCTTGTTTTTACTGAATGATGTGTTTTTTTATGGGGAATTCAAATATGAGCTTATTTTTAGGATTTTCGGAGACTTTGCACACGTTTTCACAAACATTTTCACGCTAGGAGTATGGGAGTACTTCCATTCGCTTCGCCTTGATCTGTAGATGTGATTTGATGTGTCGTGTGTCCCAACTCCTCTCCAAAGTTCAGATACTATATACAAATACTAAAAGGTAAATAAAACATTAAACATAATGACAAAATAACAACCTGAAAGATATGTATTCTATCTACACATTTCGTAATTATCTAATCTAGTGGCCTTATAAAAGTGTTGGCTAAAGTAACGCAGAATATATATATTTTTTAATTGTAAATAATTAGAAACATTATTTATGTGCACAAGTACACACACATAACAAGCTGTACCGAGTTCCTCCGGCTGCAGTTCCACAGACGGCCGGTGTGTGGCAGCAGAGCGCTGGGAGCAGAGGGAGGTGAGTAGACGGATATGACGGATGACGGATGCGACGGAAATACACCCGAACATATCTGGTAGCCCGAACATATCTGGTACTGACACCGTCCCATGGCTCTTATTTCTGCCGGAGGAGCGAGGAGCGATAATGGAAGAGCGATAATCGAGGAACCACCAGACCATCCTCTGATGAAATCCTCAGACACTCGCCCCGCCCCCTTACTGTATATCGCTCACTGATTGGACGATGCAGCGCATGCACTGATCTGATGCTTCTTGACATGAGAGCAGTTTTCTAGCGGAGTGAAGAAAATAAATGAACCTCACGGGAGTCACTCCTCAGTTTATACCGTGTTTTGTTTCAATTCATGTTTCATTTAGTTACAAATATGTGATTTATCTGAACAACTAAGTGGTCAAAAATAATTGTATTCATTTGTTGGAATTATTTTCATGATTACTTTTTTCGTTTTACATTTTCATTTATCGTCATTTCCATTCAGTCAGTCATTAAGTGCTATTAAAATGTTAATGTGCTACATATCCACACAAACAAACAAAGTGTGCAATCCAATGAATGTTAATCTAACTGGGTTTTGATAGATAACATATCTCTTTTTCTTCTCTCAATTATTTTATTTATTTTGTGCACTCTAATCAATATTAATCCAACTAATGTTCGTTTATACATTTTAAGAATGGCGTTCATCTTTTTTGAGAATGAGTTTTTATTTTATTTTATTTATTTGGGTCTACAACAGATGATACAAATGTTTGTGTCAGTTAATGTGTACTAACAGAGGCGGGGGTGTTTGTGGAAATAACGGGGACAGAGCTACTAGGCTTGTTTGAGACGCGTTGCGGCTCGCCTCGAAAGTAGACGAGAATAGCCGATCGCAGCCGGGGGAGGTCTCAAAAAGCTCGCCTGAAGTCGGACAGCTCGGAGTCAGCTTCGTCTTCTTCTTCTTCTTCTCTCCGTTTTTTGGCGGATTACAAACAACTTTAAGGTGCATACCGCCACCTCCGGAGTCGGCTTGACTCGGTTTGCATTTATAAAGAATGCACACATGTGTTTAATCGTTCATGTCAGATATGTACTAAGTAAATACATTTGTTCCTGCTCAAGATTAGATTCAACTTTATTGTTATTGCACATATTACAGGTACTGAGACAACGAAATGCAGTTTAGCTTCTAACCAGGTGCAACAAGCAGTAAAGTGAAAAGTAATGTACACAATCTACAGAATAAAATATAGAATTAATTGAATGATGAATAAACAGTGAGGGGTATGAATACACTAGATATCAGCCTGAGAGCAGTATGAATATGCTAAGATATATAAAGTATGAAAACGGTAAGCAGTGCAAGTATAGTATAACATATATAGATATTAATTTCATGATGATAAACATTGGAACAATGTGGAACAATGATGAAAAATGGGAATGGATGTGGCGACGTAAAACTGACACAAAACAACAACAAACTTTTGCCGAGCCAATTGGAGAGTTTCATCAGCAGCACGTGGTAAAAACCACCAATGAGCGCTCAGCTCGAGATATCAGCGAGTCGTTTCCCATCAAGCATTTCGCTTCCGCAGCCCGTGGAGAGGAACTGCGCCGCCTCGCCGCGCCTCGCTCTCAAGGCGGGCGTCTTTGTCCCGCGAGATTTCAACGTCTCATGTAGGCGAGCCTCCAGAGCAAGTCGGACAAAATGACTAACCATCATGCAACGCACTAGCAAGACGTTGATCGCAACTGCGCAGGTCTCGCTTGTCTCAAACAAGCCTGCTGTCAGACGAACAGCTGTGCGGCGTCATCACAAACGGACGTCGCTTCACGTGACGCTCCGGAGGAAAGGACGTCCCATTGCTCTTAAAACTCATTTCCCTGCTTCTCGTGGTTTCCTTGGCCCTTTCTCATTTCATCAAATCCCCCTCCTCGACTCCTTGGTCCTCCGGTAGTGACCCGGAAATGAATTTCAGTGCGCCATGTTGAAGGACATCTCATTTCTCTAAATGCACTTCGAGGACCGAGGATCGAGCATCGAGGAGGCTCTCTGGAGGAGCTCGAACCGAGGATACACTGATGGGTCCTCCACATGGATGTATAATAAGAACTGGATACAGCGTGGGAGGCGGGGCCTCAGCGCATGATGATAAAATGGCCCAACTTTTGAGAGAGTGAAACGTCACAGATTACCCGGCATGCCTGAGAAGTACCCGTATGTCAGGGTTGCCAACTTTGGGTACCTGGCTGGAGTGAGATTTTGATATCATGGGTTTGATTACACATATGCGCACGAAATGACTGCTATCGTGTCAGTAGCGGGACCATAGCATATATATAGGATATATATACAATATATACAAATACACAATATTGGACACAGATAAAGGGCACAAAGTTTCATTCACTAATGAAAGTCAAACACATGTTTGTTTCCACTGTTTTATTGTGTGCCTGTCGCGATAAGCAATTAATTCAATCATCGTATGATAAATAAAAATGAACTCGATACATTTCCATTTTCATGAGGATGTGACTAGCAGTTTGAAAGGATGTAGGCCTACTTGAATTATTATTATATATTATCATTATGTCAGTGGTCTAAAATGGTCATACAACGGTGCCGACAATATTATCGTTTATCGCAATAATTTCCGGGAAAATGTATCCAACAAAATTAATTATCGTGAGAGGCCTATACATGAAACACACACAAATCTACAGACTTACTCCAAACTGCCAAATATGTTAATTAACACACTCTATTTTGGCCTAGTAGAACAATAAGCAGCAGACTTTTTCTTTTTTATCATTTCTACTGGATCTTAGATCTGCGCATGCGCAATACGGGTCGGCAGTTGCGAAAGAGTATTTTTGTTGGGTAATCTATGGTAGGGCTAACCCATACAGTGGTGGGGCTCAAGTCAGTATTTGCAATGTAATTACATACACGCTCCCCTTGACAGTGAAACGCCATGCGTGAGGTTTAGATTATTCCCCTGTCTCAATCCAAATTGAACTGTATGAAATAAAAAGGCACATTTGTCTTGTAGTAAATAAAAAGGGCGACCTGGAGCCAAACCTGCAACTTCCCCACAGGTGAAAGAGTTGACATGCTGAAAACCCAACCCCTGCAGGGGGGTCTGGGGGGATTCTCCCCCAGGAGATTTTTTGAAATACTAACATAAAATACACATTCTGGTACTCTCTTGAGAAGAAAAATAAATAAATCTATTAGCCTACTACACGACATATTTAAAAAAATGAATGCCATTTTTGTTACTTTGTTCTGAAAGCTGAACCTGCTGCTCCTCACAGAGAGAAGAGGCTGTGAATGACTTTACATTGTGGATAAGGGTGGATAGCCCCCATTGTTCTGTGTGTCAAAATGAAAGACAGCCCACACACCTATCAATCATCAAACCGTGGGGTCTTATTTCATTACGTGTTGATTTCTATCAACACGTAATATTGTATCGATGTATATAGAGATGTACTACAGAAAAAGTATTCTTCGTCGGGACTTCCTGCAACAACACCACGCCGTTATCTTGATTCTGATTGGCCAGAAGACATTATCAAAGATGTTCTATTGAGAAGACGATCACTACGTCACAACAGTTTTCAAAACCGTTTCTAGTCTTCGGTATTCTTGTTTTTTGGCGTGAGAATAGTTTGGGCAGCGTGAGAGCGTGAGATTGAGAGTGAAAGCGTGTGTCACACGCCAGATGCGTGAGAGTTGGCAACCCTGGTATGTGCGCTCATAGCGCATGCGCAACTTTAACCAAAATGCTCGTTCACATCAAGCACGTCAATTTGCGTACACGTAACAGCACCGTGCGTTCATGACAGCATGGTAATGGATTGTTATTATGATGGATTTGATATTAACGAGGCGGCAGTTAGCAGCTAGCGGCTAGCTAGTAATTATGCTAATGTACACATCAGTCGTTATGTACTTATATTACGCTGTAACAGGATCTAGTGATATCCAACAAAGCTTCATTTAGCATGAAATAATTATTGCACTATATATATATATATATAGAACAGAATATATATATATATATATATATATATAGTGCAATAAGCTTCTTAGTGCAATAATAACCTACAGGGACGTTAATCTAACGTCGGTAATATTAACTTTATTTAATACAACATTTACGGTACAAGATTTACATCATACAGCCCATGTAGTATAATATTATACAAATGATGAATTACAGCAAACATGTGCAATATATCCATTATTAAAGCTCCGTGGGATCGCAGTAAGGCGATATGGGTCCGTTGTTATTGTGCATCCATGGGTAAAGATAAACGCATGTAGTGCTGAACACGTAACATGAACGTGCCGGGCGGCGCGGTCCCGTGAGTTAGATGCGCGTTCATAATGCAGAGGGAAATAACTCTCAGAATAACGTTATTAGCAAATTTTTACAACTTGAGGAACGAATGTTTTTAATAAGGGCTATACAAGTGTTCATACTGGGTTGTTTATTTAGTTTTAAAAAAATTATCCAACGATTTACAGACCACTCTTTCCCAATGTAAGTCAATGGGAAAAAGGGTTTCCGGGCCCAGCAACCTAAAGGAAGTGTAGTACCGCCGTTTGGCCACCACGAATATTCTCATCAGTCTCCGGCGCACTTCCTGGGGGCTTGGGTCCTCCACATGGATGTATAATAATAACCTCCACGGTCCTCCACGGCTCCTTCGTGGATGCATTTCCGGCAACAGAGATGTTTCAAAGAGTCGTGTCGCAAGGCCGGACTTTTCTCAGCCAATGACAG
Organism: Gymnodraco acuticeps; assembly: GCF_902827175.1. NCBI lineage: Eukaryota > Metazoa > Chordata > Actinopteri > Perciformes > Bathydraconidae > Gymnodraco > Gymnodraco acuticeps. The sequence goes on along the minus strand of NW_022990194.1, from coordinate 37,052 downwards.
CTCTGCATGCATCTCCTGGATATTATTGTATTAACTGCTCTCATAGCGATGCGATGTTTCCAGTGAGAACAGCTGTGAGGTCCGTGTAGAAAGCAGAGCAGTGTGTATACTATATATCACTCAGTATAACAGGCCTACTCTCTTTATTTGCTGTAGTTTAGTAGATATCTACAAACAAAGAGTCGATATTTTTCTAAAACCATTTAGTGCTTCACATAATAAAATAGACAACGGCTGTTAGGCTGTTAGCTGTAGGTGCGTGTGTGTGGTACAGTGTGTGCGTAGATGCTGTGGACAGACAGGTCTCAGTTGGTTTGGTGTCCTCTGCTTACTTTCAATACTTGTAAATAAAACTGTTGGCCCATAATTTGTTGTCCTCATTGTAGCCAGTAGCGTGGCGTGGGGAAAAATGTAGGGGAAGCCCATTTTTTGGGTCGGGGGGTGGTCAATAACGTAACCAGATGAGTGATTACAGCGCCCGGTATCATTTGACACACATTTGTATCACACAGATGCAGGACTTGCACACGCCTGTTATCTAACCGACAGGTCCGCACGCACTCTCCAGCTGAAACTCTCTCCTTATTAATTTAAGCATTTTACTTATTAATGTATGCAGACAATCACACAATCTATGTGATTTTTGGATTTACCGTGCCTCTCAATTGCCCGTGACAGGTTGGCAAGGTCGATGAATCCTGAAGTTGCCCAAGGATTGTTCAGGGAGCACGAATCCTTGTCAAAAAGAAGACATGGCCAGCAAATTAGACGCTGAAGTTTAGCGCTTCCAGTTAGCCACTCCGTGCGGACATAATTGTCCTCATTGAACGTCCGGTTCTCTCCCTTTTTCCTCTGCGTACACACAGCTCGAGTGCGGGCATTGGCCTGTCATCTGATTTAATTTGTAGTTGCTGCTGTAGCGGAAGTTTAGTAAAGTTATGTTTGATTAAGTACGCCAAATCTCCACCCTCCATAATGCTTAATTTGCTTGATAATTTCTAACGGCGGTGATGACAGTTACAGTATTAAAACTGATGTTGATGTGATTTGATTGGATGGCAGTGTCCAATCAAATCGCCAGCCGCCAGCCGCCTCTGAAGGGAAGCAAGAGGCGGCTAGCTTCCCTTGGCATGGCCCTGACCAATCACAGGTTGGCAGGGGCATCACGTGGGCCTCATCTGATTGGTCAATCCCTCCATTTTTTTTCACCAAGGGAAGCTAGATTCGGCTGGCCTCCTCTCGCAACAGTGAGTGCAATCTACTGTTTCACCATAACATCTAGAGGGGCGCTGTTTGTTTCACTCTTTGTAAAATACTCAATGAGAATGGGGGAGAGACGGGCCGGCAGCAACACACAGCAAAGGAGAATTATCGAAACAAAACAAAGTGTTTGTATTTATTTATTTAAATTATAACTACAATCCGAAAAAACAGGGGAAGCCTGGCTTCCCTTGGCCTCCGGGAGAAAACGCCACTGATTGTAGCGACCAGAGAGATATATCCAGTCTCTGATGGCCGAGGCTATATACAGGACGGTCCTGTACACAACGCCAAATGGCTATATACAGGACCGTCCTGTACACAGCTCTCTGAAATGGCTATATACAGGACGGTCCTGCACAGAAGCCCTGAAATGGCTACATACAGGACGGTCCTGTATATAAGGTCTCTGAAATGGCTACAGGACCGTCCTGTACACAACCCTCTGAAATGGCTATATACAGGACCGTCCTGTATATAAGGTCTCTGAAATGGCTATATACAGGACCGTCCTGTATACAAGCTCCGAAATGGCTATATACAGGACGGTCCTGTATATAGCCATTTCAGAGAGCTGTTTACAGGACGGTCCTGTATATAGCCATTTCGGAGCTTGTATACAGGACCGTCCTGTATATAGCCATTTCAGAGGGTTGTGTACAGGACGCTCCTGTATATAGTCATTTGGCGTTGTGTACAGGACGGTCCTGTATATAGCCACTCCCGTCTCGGATAGTGTTACGTTATTATGAGAGTGCTCTGTTTGATTCTGAAATTGTATATATTTATATAAATATATACATATATATATGTGTGTTTGTGTGTTTGTGTGTGTGTGTGTGTGTGTGTGTGTGTGTGTGTGTGTGTGTGTGTGTGTCCGCATCTGTAGCCTGTCATTGCAAGGATTTAATTTAACCGACCTGAGACGGGCCAATATGTATAATTTAATTTTTATGAAACTAGGCAGCATTAAAAAAAAGAATAAAGACAAGTATTTATGCCAAATTTAAATTAAAAAAAATATAAAGAACCTTAAAAGCAAAACACTAAGGAGAATGGATAATTGACCATATGGCAAACTGCAGCCTGCCCTTATGCTTGGCTGTAGCTGCAGCGTACCAGATGGTGATGGGGGGGGGGGTGCTCCATGATGGAGGTGTAGAAGTTCACCATCATCGTCTTTGGCACGTTGAATGTCTTCAGCAGCCTCAGGAAGAACATCCTCTGTCTGGCTTCTTCAAGGAGGGAGCTGATGTTCTGCTCCCACTTGAAGTCCAGGAAGTGGCAAAATGCCAACTCATATCCGGGTTTCAGGACTCATTCCTGCACCACTTTATGTCCCCTGGCCTTTTTTACTCATGTCCTTGTGATCAATCCAGAGATATGATTCACGCTCTGCTCACATCCTCTCACTGACTTCACGTATACATGTGTTCTCTGCTCATGGCCTGCAGAACATCTGCTGTCATCATCTCTGCTCCACTCATTAACATATGAAGCCTTCTGCAGATGTGTTGTTTCAAATTGAAAATGATTTAACTTTTTGGAGTTTGACTCACGAAAGAAAACAGTGAGTGTGTTCCCAAAAACATATTTTGGAAAACATGCGTTGGGATAATGGGAACTGGATATTGTGTGTGTGTGTGTGTGTGTGTGTGTGTGTGTGTGTGTGTGTGTGTGTGTGTGTGTGTGTGTGTGTGTTTGCTCGGGGCAGTAACATTGGTAACTGAAAGGTTGAAGGTCTCTAAAGCAATTCATTGTGGCTTCTTTGACTGGGTGTGGCACCAACCAATTTAAGGACCTGAAGGTGTGTATGAGAGGGGGGGGGGCAGTGGGTTCTGACCATGTAAATAATTAAATGTGAATAATGTATATGATATGTTGTGACACATCCTTCACCTCTAAGTCATCCACGCTCTCCTTTTAGTTCAGGCTGACGATCTGCTGAAATTCTGTTCATTCTTTCACACTTTTTTGTCTTCAGCTAAATTCTTGTGGTTCATTTGAACCAAGCTTCCCCCGTGTCACGTGTGCACCCAGCCCACTGACATCATACAACCAAACAGAAAGAACGTGGTTGTGCCTGTTCCCTTCTCCCTCTCTGATTCCATCTCAAATTGACCCAACAGCTTTCAGTTTCACATAAAGTCTGCCCTCTGTTGATCCGCAATATGAGAGCAGATCTGGTGACATGATCAGCTGGCAGCAGAGGGGGGAAGTAACTAAGTACATTTACTAAAGTACTCTACTTAAGTACAGTTTTAAGACACTTATACTTTACTTGAGTATTTCCATTTGATGCTTTGCACTTCTTCTCCTCTACAGTTCAGAGGTAAATGGTGTACTTCTACTCCAATACATGTATTAATCCCTTTAGTTACTTCACAGATGTGGATGAATGATGTGAAATATAATCAAGTGTTGAATCAGACTTTAGTTCCACCTGGAGTAAATCCACCAGCTGCCCTGCAGTATACAAAGTCATTCAAACTAGCTGCACCTTTACCAGCTTTGAGAACACTTTCATGATCAATCATTATAAAACATATATATATTATTCTGAAATGGAACAATCTGCACAACGACTACTTTTACAGTACATGTTACTTGATAGACGCTTTTATCCAAAGCGACTTACATTCAATACTTTGAGTAATCCCCACAGGAGCAATCTGGGATGAAGTGTCTCAGGGACACAACGGCATGCTGACTGCAGTGGGGTTTGAACCTGTGCTCCCCTGATCCCAAGATCAGCACACTATCCCACTTGGTACTTTAAGTATGTTTGATGCAAATACTTTTCTACTTTTGCTTGAGTAACATTTTGAATGCAGGACTTTTACTGTAACTGAGTATTCCTACACTGAAGTACAAGATCTGAGTACTTCTCCCACCTCTGGCTGTTATGAACAGGTTAACAGAGGGACAGGATCAGCAGTGAACAGGTTAACAGAGGGACAGGATCAGCAGTGAACAGGTTAACAGAGGGACAGGATCAGCAGTGCCAGCCTCAACATGCACACACTATTGCGTAAAGCGTCCAACTTTGACTAAAGCTTTCCAGATGTGGAATGAGAGTCTGCTGAAAGTAATCTGCTCCTTATAACATCCACACACACTTTATACACTCCTTTACTCTCACATGTAGTGTGTCCACACAGCACCAAACACACACACACACACACACACACACACACACACACACACACACACACACACACACACACACACACCACACATAGAGTGGAGGCTGCCAACATATCATGTATGCTCCTTTTTCTTCTTCTTCCTGGCTTTCTCTCATGCAGAGGGAGGATCCAGGAAGGTTGCCAGTTAGTGACTGTCAGTAACCACACGCACACAAACTCACAGACAGACAGGCAGGCAGACAGAGGGGATAATCTCGCAGTGAAACTAACAGTCGACATGTCTCAGGTAAGAAATACAACTTTTATTAGAGTAAATCTCGACACGGGTTAGGAATGCTAACGTATGAACTTTACATGAAGTTGTGTTAGTTGTTGAGTTTGATCGTGGTGTCAGGAAAGAATGCGCAGCTGGATTGTAAAAGTGAGCGGAACCATTACAGAACAGTTGTCTACTGAGGCCCGGGCCGAGCACAGCCTCCCCGGACAGAGAGCACTTTTTATCCGCCGTGTGAGCGTCTCTGCTCGGCTTTAAGAGCCTGGAGCTGCGGCCCCTCCCTGTGACAGTAACGTTCCTGTAGCAGACTGCTAACCGCCGTGATCCTGGGCGACAGACAGCTAGCTGTGTGTATGGGAGCGAGGCATATACAGTGTATCTGATCACCTGTAGGCCCTGGCCCTCCATGCAGCATGGCTTCCTCTTTATTACAGGACCTTTGTCATTGTGCTACATGATATTCCTTCGGAAACTATGATTCATAATCTCTCATGTGGCACATTGTCTGTCCCACATTCAAAATGTTCCTCACAGGACCAAACCCCATTGGCACTGTAAGACTTAAAAATAAAACTATTTAAAACAAAGTTTCCAATGAGGTACAGTTTCAGATGAGCTGTAGCAGTCGTAAGGATAGGGTGTGGTAATGGGCAGTCCAACAAAAACATGAGTATGTCTTTAATTATTCCCACTGAGACTTTATCCCCGATGCTTACACACTTTGTAATGTCTGATAAAAGTAAAAAACAAAGTGGCTATTTTTTTGCAAATAACCATTTTCATGCGTCAGTCCTGTGATCCACTCATCTGAACCTTGTGAAACCCGGCTGATGTGAGGACAGTTTCTGCTGAGGTGCAGTGGGCCTGCAGCAGCTTGCTCCGTCACTAAGGGTGTGGTTTGAGAAGCTGTTGGCCCACATGCACTGAATAACTGTAGCAATACAACTGTCCTTAATGCTGAGTTAAGCCACATTCACATCAACACTCAGCCAAAGCACTGCATGTCGCTGCACTCTGACACTCTCACCTCATACTTTTAGAGCACAATTACAGTTTATTAATAGAGCTGTTTCACAGAAAATGATGTAAGAGACAGTAAATAAAAAATTCCGATACCTTTCCTGAGTAAAAGTACTTATACCGCACTGTACAAATACTCTATTTCAAGTCAAAGTAATGCATCAAGAATGGTACTTAAGTAAAAGTATGATGACAAAGATGTTCTTAAAGTATGAGGAGTAAAAGTACTCATTACAGAAAAGGTTTAGCAGCTAGAGACAGATTGGCTCAGGAGGTGAGGAGACCAAACCCAGAGCTGGAAGAGGGATCTTTGATACTCAACAGATGGACGCTCTGTGTATTATAAGCATCTGTTTCCTAACAAATTCATTGTAATGCCTTCATGTGGTGTTTCCTCCAAGTGGCCAGGAAAACAATGAATACTTCAAACACTGGAATTTTCCTTGACTAAACAATAAAAACTAGTGACTTAAAAGTATTTTTTGGTGGAAACTAGCTCCATATTAAATACTAAACAAAGATTTGGTAGATAGTTTTTTCCACTTGGTTAAACACATGAAGAAACTTAACATTAGCAAACGGTTAAGGGCGGATCTCGTTCATGTCTTATTCAAACAGATTGCCTAACAGCTCTGACTCTATAAGCTTCAGCCTGTCAAACGAGTATGGCCCAGGAGGAACACATAAAATAATATATGATCAATTATTTGATGATAATATTATGTTTTGATGGTAAACATGCTCAAATTAACCTAAATAAGTTTTCAGACACATGTGTTTTGTACAATATAACACTTTCACATCGTAGTATTGTTTCCACATTATCATTTGAAACATAGTAATATCAAAAAACACAATATAGCTTTTAACTAAATAGTTTACCTATAGGAAACTATCCTTAAACCTTAAATAGAAAATAATTTAAGAATATGTTTTGTTATATTTGTGGAAATTCTCTTTAGGTCTTGCTTGGATTCAATAAATCAAAAGCTCTTACAAAAGTAAAATTCAGAAATGTCCCACTTCAGCAGAAAGGCTGTCCGTTGACTCGCTGCTCAGCTTTAACTTGTGATGACCTTCTTTTCCCTTCTGTCCTCTCCCAGTATTCAGACCTGGAGAAGGCCATCGACACGCTGGTCTCAAAGTTCCATTCTGCTTCGGCTGACAATGGTCCAACCCTGAAAACTGATGAATTTAAAAATCTGTTGTCCTCCCAGATGCCTAACATGGTAAATATAAAACTGCTCTATGTGTATGTTCTCTGTATGTCTGCTCAGTCACACATTATATGTTATATTATATTCTGTCCGGTACGGCGGCCGACCGGTGCAACAGCGTAACAACGCCCCCAAACACTTCCACAGGAGAATTGGCTGCAGCTTCAGAAACGATGCAGATATAAAAAGGGCCAGAACATGTACATTAAGAAACATATTCACCAACTTGAAAACACATTCGCTGCATAATCAAAACGCTGCAAGAAGCTCAAAACACGGAGACCAGAGGCCTGTACTACGAATCCAGTTCAACAGACCCTGGATATGTTTGAGTTATCTGGCTTAACTAACCCTAACAAACGCGATCTCACTAAGCTGTCCTACGACGCTGGTTATCAACTCGGTAACTCAATGCCAGGGTTTCTCTCTCCAGCTGAGTGCGCGTTCACATGAAAGGGGCGGGGTTAGCAACATTTGACCAATCACAAACATGGACAAGCGTACTGACAGCGCAGCGTCATACTTCCTGAAAGAAAAGTCAACTATAATATTAGACAAATATGAAGAAGTTAAACTTTAAACATCCATGACTTAAACACTTTATCCAGGATAAAAGCAACATAGCTGCACCTGTAAGGTTTGAATGCGTACATTAACAGGTTTATGATATCACTGCCCCGTCTAAGACACGATCTGACTTCGTAGTACAGGCCTCAGTGGACACTAAAAAGTGACGCACACAGCTGGGAAGGTGCGCTTGGTGACATTCAGGATTATAAAGCTGAACAACTGTCTCTGTTGCAGAGTTAGTCTGTCTCATAACTGTAAGTGTTTGTCAGTATATCTGAAATGACCAAGCCCCCAGGAAGTGCGCCGGACTCTGAGGAAAATATTTGTTGTGGCCAAATGGCGGTACTACACTTCCGTTAGGTTGCTGGGCCCGGAAACCCTTTTTCCCATTGACTTACATTGGGAAAGAGTGGTCTGTAACTCGTTGGATAATCTTTTATAAACTAAATAAACTACCCAGTATGAACGTTTGTATAGCCCTTATTAAAAACATTCGTTCCTCAAGTTGTAAAAATGTGCTAATAACGTTATTCTGAGAGTTATTTCCCTCTGCATTATGAACGTGCATCTAACCCACGGGACCGCACCGCCTGGCACGTTTATGTTACGAGTTCAGTACTACATGCGTTTTACCCAAGCGGCAAACTCTGGGGAAGAGCCGGGACGCCAATACGGAAGTGCCACACACTGCAGTTCATATATTGGCCGCTAGGGACTGACTGCAGAAAGGAGCAATTTCCATAGACCCCCATGTTAAAATGCCCAACTTTACAGCATAAAAAAACATGTTTCTACCCATGGATGCAATAGATATTATTATGAATATAGTTAGATTCCACCTTCATGATTATGGATCTGTGAGTGAATTGTTTTCTAACACGACCCTTTTATTTATATTAGGTCTTAAAGTTTTTGCATAAATTAGGGCGTGGTCACATTGAGTGTCTTCTCTGTCAAGTGAGTGCTGCTGCTAGCTTCTTGTCTCTCTGCTACCTGCTCCGTGAAGCTACTGGGACTCTGCATGCTCAGCTCATCCAGGGAACACAACTTGAAGCCGGCCGTGGTTGTTTGTTCTTCATGCTTATATATCGGGCTATTGTGACTCGCTCTGCGGTTGAAACAGACGGTGCATGCATGCGGTTTTGCGGTAAGTGAAAATCGAGTACTTATTTATGTGTTAATGATTTTAATCAGCTACGTAATGAATGTTAAGGCTTGGGTTAGCGTGTAAGCTAGTGGTAGCTACATCGGTGCTAACTATGCTAATCGTAGCCTCCAAGTTAAAACCATAGACTGTATATGTAAAGGTTAAAACGAAATAGACAAGTGTTAAGCGTTAAGTGGGATAATACTGTAGAACAAACGGCTTCTGTTTGAGGTTATAAAATAAGGTCATCCTTGTAACTTAGAGAGATATTTTATTATGTAGGTAGGAACTGTATGCATCGCTAAGGTTAATTTAAATTGGCTATGCTCAAGTATGTAGACAAGCTAACGTCGAAGTAGTGTATGTGAAATCAACCTCACAATAAGATGTGTGTATATTACAATTATTAATGTCATATTTCAAGATGATTACTTAGATATTACAATATGGTTGATTGAGCTGGAGTTCATTATTGAGCTTACACGTTAACGTCACAGTCATCTGAAGAACGAACCCAAACCTTGTTGTTTTTATTAATTGCATTACCAAATGGGTATCAAATAAACAGTAAGCATTGGTAACACAACTTCCAAAGTTACAGTAAAATAAAAAGGACCCTGACTCGGACAATACACAATCCAACATGTTCAACAGAAGATAATCAGTTATATTGTTTGTACACATGGTACTTTACATATATATCTGTTTGTTTAAGGTGTCCAGGTGATGCAGACAGGCTGGACCAGACAAAGAATCAAGAAAGATATTGGTTTAAATAAATGAAGTATTGACTTTAATACACTGATATACATTCCATTAAACAATACTAAATACTAGATCACCTACACATCAGTTAAGTTGAGGGTTTTTTCCATGCAAAAAGTTACATTTAGATGATAACAAGCAATATGACTTTGTCAGCTTTCTAATGTAATGTATTGAAGGCAAAGATATTTAACACATAGTGAGAACTGCTACTATTTATATCTCAATATTGTCTGTAAAAAACGTGGTAAAAGTTATTCTTTCAGTGAGACAACAGAGCAAGCTTCTACAGTTGCACTACGTTTTGATAACAGTTAAATATTATTTTGATAATAACATATATTTCAATGTTGATGAACTTCATATTGTTCATTCATAATCTGATTGTCTTTGTAGCTCACTGTTGAAATAAAAAAAAAACATTACAATTACAAAATAATTATATCTACAGCCCCTAAACACACAAACACACCGCTTTCATAAATAACACACTTGTTCTGCAATAATATGTTTTATGTTTCCTGTCATTTTTGTTAGGAAAGGACATGCCTGAAAGACACGACATGTTCTCCTTCTCTGAGGGTCAAGAAGAACATCCAAGAGGAACATTAAAAGCTGATGTTATGAGATTTTAAGACCAGTACAGGACATTCACTAAGAAACTACTTTTATTGTGAAAACACAGTCAGCTGATCGAATGCAGCTATTTCCACATCTACACTCCATCATTTGATTATTTCTATTTGCCTCACTTTATGAGCTTCACATCGCTTGTGCCTTGTACTGCAGAGTTTGCAACGTCACAAATAAATGGGGCCAATCTTCAGTCAGATGTGAATGTGTAATCTAACATTTTCAGAAAGAATAATGGACAAAAGGAGTGCAAACACAAATACAATTTATTGAAATGTGAACCAAAAGTTAATCAAATGTTTTAAATAAAAAGCACATATGGACAGAAGGTGTAAACCTATTAAATGTATAAGTGAACACATTTAGTCAAATAAAGTGACAGACTAGGCCTGTGCAGTTGGTATCAGCTTTGCCCAGCGTGGGCTCCTCTATCAGGCCTGGTCCTCCTCGCTAAGGAAAGACCCTCAGTCCTCTCCAAACCAACAGACTGGACGTCCATCACATGGAGGTTTCTCCCTGAAGTCTCTGCAGCTCTCTGGACACCATGCTGTCTCAATCTGTCCACACTGAATATGAGAGGGGGAAAATGAAAATAATAAATGCTTTAGACAATAAGAAATATAAAGTTGACTGTTGAGTTGCTCAGTTTTTTTAGATTGTCAATACTATTACTGTATAACTAATATCTCAGGTTAAGAGGCACATTCAAATAAAGATTGGTCTTTAAATACATTTTGTCTTTTGAATTGTTTGTCTAAAGTCAAGGATCTAGATGTATAGTTAAGTGATATCAAAATATAAATAACTATTGTCATGCAAACATATTCATATTTGCTTGATTCCAGTGTTGAATTTAGCACAATTGCATACAAACGTTAAGGGATTTTAAGATTCTGAAGTATTATGCTAAACACTCAATAACTTAGATTATTATTTATAGTTTTGCTGAATAGTTTCATGTCCGCTTACCTTAGAAACGTAAAATGCCACGGCAGTGTGCAGATGGGGAGCATGTTAGCTTAGCTTGGTCTCGGTGGCAGGAGGTCCCGCCTCGGCTCCGCCTCTTTGCCCTTATTTGGAGCAGGCGGGAGTTGAACTCTGACGTCACTGTCGATCCGTTAGTGGCCGACTCCGCCTACTAAGGGCTTCTCTGCAACTCTGCAGAATCCTATGGGTGACGTCACGGACCCTACGTCCATTTATATATAGAGTGGCGAAGTCCCTCCCCTTCCGGTGGACCTCCATGGGACCTTATTTCGGAAAAATTATGTATTGAAGTCAATGGAGAGAGAAAGATTATCTTTCAATCCCGTTTGAATTGTGCCACGAATTACACATATGATGTTTGTCAATTTAAAAGATAATTTTGCTAGTCAAAAAAATAAAGATGTGTCGTAAAACTGTGAAGTAACACATTTGTTTGTGTGAAACGCTGAATGAACTACATCTCTGGTCTCGCAGAACAACACACGTCACCAAGATGGCCGTCACTACTGTCTTGTCAACAAAAGGATTGACTACCCTCACTATCACCACAATGAAACACGTCCAGAAGAATGTCATGCAAAGCTGCCTGCTTGCCTTCCTTTGATTCTCTCTGAACTTCCTGGTCTTTTTAATGTTTAATGTCAACCATTTGTGCAGATAGCGTGAAGTAGAAAAGATCGCAGATGCTAATGTAGCGTTAGCATTTCTCCCCCGGGCTCAAATTGTGTATTATAGAATGATCACACCGGTGTGACAGTACTCTTCAAAGGGTTCACGAAATATGACTACCACTCTTACGGTTTAACATGTTGGGTTACTTGATGTTAAGGCTAATAAAAATGACAAGGCTGTAATGCTAACTAACGTGCTAGCTACTAGCTAGGTAGCTAACTTGATCCAGCCACTCCTGGTCCTTTCATCAGACGGGAAGCGAAAGAACGAGCAAGACCCATTGCTGGTATGATAACAACCTGGTACTAAGCACACAGGCATCTTGTTAAAGTTATCTTATCTTAGCCAGCGCCATATAGATAGATTCTATCTTATGGCGCTGATATTTTGATAAACTATCGGTGAGCTGGATGCAATCCTACCTGGAGGGGAGAGAACAGATGGTGGAGGTAAACGGTACTCTGTCCCCCCCCCCCTCCCAGTGAGCTGTGGTGTTCCACAAGGAAGCATATTAGGTCCGTTACTGTTCCTAATTTATGCAAACGACATGTCATCAGCATGTGACTGCAACTTGTTCCTGTTCGCGGACGACTCAGCCCTGCTGGTCTCTGGCAGGAGCAGATTGCAGGTTGAAAAAACCCTCAGCTCCGAGCTCGGCAGAATCTGCACCTGGCTCGCCGATAATAAATTATCATTACACCTGGGTAAAACAGAGTCCATTCTCTTCGGTTCGAAACATAATCTCAGCAAATCCGACGACTTCTCAGTTGCAGTGGGCGACATTATTGTCACAAGTAAGAAGGAAATTACATACCTAGGATCTATTCTTGAGGCAAACCTCTCCTGTGACAAAATGGCATCCAATGTAATAAAAAAAGTCAATCAAAGAACTAGATTCCTATACCGGATCTCCTCTCTGGTAAACAAAAACCCCCTGAAAACTCTGGCAGGAGCACTCATTCAAGGGTACTATGACTATGCTTGCACGTCATGGTACCATAGCACCTCCAAGGCGCTAAAAATAAAACTTCAAACATCGCAAAAATAAACTGGTCAGACTACTGCTTGACCTTTCATCTAGAACCCACCTCACCTCTGCCCACTTTGACAACCTAGGATGGCTTAGAGTAGACGACAGAGTACAGCTACTTGCAATGGGCCTGGTCTACAAGATCCACTACACCTCTATGGTACCCATGTACATGTCAACATTCTTCCCAAAGGTCAAGGAATACCATGATCATAACACCAGAGGGAGCTCCACAAATCATGTGAAACCCAGATTTGGCACAAAAAAGGGGGAATACACGTTTCGCAATTATGCCACATCAAGGTGGAACGCTCTTCCCACAACTGTAAAGGAAAGTAAAACTATACTTACCTTCAAAACCTCTCTTAAAGAGCACCTTCGGGGGAGAGCATTGCAAAACTGGCCCCGGTAATGGTACAAATCTCAACCTGTCGTACAATGGACAGCTTCCCCCCCCCCATCTATGTATATACTCGCATTTTAGACTCTGTTACTAACTGTATATCTGTAGACTTGGTATGTCTTAAATGTCCGGTTAGGATGTATTAGAACGAAATCTAAAATGAAAATTGTAAATAAGCAATCTGTATGTAAAAAACCAGCTGTATGTAAATTGTAAATAAGCCATCTGTATGTCTTATATGTCTTAAATGATATGATGAATTGGAAATGGGGGACCCTGATGTAAACAAGACGAAAGTCTTTCTCTGGTCTGCATCCCCTTAACAATTGTATGTTTTGAGCTGTACTGTACTGTACCCAATATACAAGCTGTTAATAAACTTTTCAATCAATCAATCAATCAATCAATCAATCTTAGCTATCTCTTAGTGGAGGAAAACAATTGTGACATCACTTACGCGACTCTGGGATTTGTAGTCTTTCTAGTTGCGAATTTTTCAGTCTTATATTTCAACAGTTTTACGACAAACTGTGACTTTTTTTACATTGAAATGATTTTTTAAGATTGACAAACATCATATGTGTAATTCTTGGCACAATTCAAACGGGATCGAAAGATAAGTTTTCTCTCTTCATTGACTTCAATACATTATTTTTCCGAAATAAGGTCCCATGGACCGGAAGTAGATGGGCGTGACTTCGCCACTCTATACAGTCCATGGTTTTACCTTTACCCATGGATGCACAATAAGAACGGACCCATATCGCCTTACCGTTCGGGTGTCCAGAGCAGAGGTCCCTGTTGGAGCGGCAGAGCGTGATGTGAACAGACAAATGTTTCTGTCGCAATATTATTTAATGAATCGTTGAGCTAGCTAGCTAGCATACATTGTCACTATCTGCTAACGTTAGCTTTAGCCTTCGTTTTCTAATAGTTTTTTCATAGGCTATAAACAGAGGTGGTATAAGTGTAGATATTGTACTTGATTAAAAGTAGAAGTAGCCTACTTAGATCTTGTACTAGAGTAAAAGTAGAAGTACTCAGATCTTGTACTTGATTAAAAGTAGAAGTACTCAGATCTTGTTCTAGAGTAAAAGTAGAAGTACTCAGATCTGGTACTTTAGTAAAAGTAGAAGTACTCAGATCTTGTACTTGAGTAAAAGTAGAAGTACTCAGATCTTGTTCTAGAGTAAAAGTAAAAGTACTCAGATATTGTACTTGAGTAAAAGTAGAAGTACTCAGATATTGTACTTGAGTAAAAGTAGAAGTACTCAGATATTGTACTTTAGTAAAAGTAGAAGTACTCAGGTCTTGTACTTGAGTAAAAGTAGAAATACTAGAGTGTAGGAAGTTACTGTTACAGTAAAAGTCCTGCATTCAAAATGTTCCTCAAGTAAAAGTAGAAAAGTATTCTCATCAAAATATAGTGAAAGTAGCGACAGTAAAAGTAGTCGTTGTGCAGATTGGTCCATTTCAGAATAATATATATGATATGTTTTATAATGATTGATCATGAAAGTGTTCTCAAAGCTGGTAAAGGAGCAGCTAGTTTGAATGACTTTGTATACTGCAGGGTAGCTGGTGGATTTACTCCAGGTGGAACTAAAGTCTGATTCAACACTTGATTATATTTCACATCATTCATCCACATCTGTAAAGTAACTAAAGGGATTAAATACATGTAGTGGAGTAGAAGTACACCATTTACCTCTGAACTGTAGTGGAGAAGAAGAACAAAGTAGCAAAACATTGAACAAACTTAAATAAAGTACAAGTATCTCAAAATTGTACCCAAGTATTTGTTGAGTTTTTTAACTTAGTTACTTTACACCAGTGGCTATACAGATAGAAAGACTAAGCCTTGCACAGAGGCATGAAAATACATTTTCAAAATGCTCAACAGTCCTGCCAAAATTATAAACTGACTGCTACACAATTAAAATAAATGCTTTTATATATTTCTACTAGATGTGACTCTTTGGCGTTTCTGTTATTATTAACTGCTGCTTTAGTTGTTCTTACTGCTAAAATCCTCTGTTATTCCTAATTTTAAAGCCAATATTCCGTGGGGTCGAGGGGCACGGATCCTTGTCACCTTTTTCATACCTGATGAGTTTGCATCCCTGATATATATGTATATAGCCTGTGTTGTATACACAAATTAACAACCTTTGTTGTCAAAAAACAAATAACAAGTTGTATTTTAGTGTTTATTTTAGTGTTTGTTTACACCTTTCCTTCAAGTACTATATGTTTTAGTTACTTGTGGGCTACTTAACATGAATAATCACAGTTACTATCCTTTTACTCCTTTTACTTTTACTAATCACATTTCAAAGAGAAATAGGCTATTGTTATTTTAACTCCACCACAGTAATCCATCATCAGCTTTACTTTTTAGATCAAGTTTAAATCACAATTGATCATAACTCAAAATACAGATATATTTGTATATTACCAAGTGGTTTCATGAACAACCCACACAAGCGTCATGCTAAATTAAGCTCTGTTGCTTGGATATCACTAGATCCTGTTATCAGTGTAATATAAAAGTACATAACGATTTATGTATACATTAGCATAATTACTAGCTAGCCGCTAGCTGCTAACTGCCGCGGCCGCCTTGTTCATATCAAATCCATCACAACAAGTCATTACCATGCTGTCATGAACGTGCGGTGCTGTTACGTGTACACGTGTGACGTGCTTGATGTGGACGAGCCTTTTGGTGGGCGTGGTTAAAATTGCGCATGTTCTATGAGCGCACATACGGGTACTTCTCAGGCATGACGGGTAATCTGTGACGTTTCGCTCTTTCAAAAGTTGGGCCATTTTATCTTCATGCGCCAATGAGCAACTCTCATAGGAATGAATGAGGCCCCGCCTCCCACGCTGTATCCAGTTCTTATTATACATCCATGGAAATGACTAGGTTAGCTACGTTAGCTAGCTAGCTTACAGCAGATCTTTAGTACATCAGAAGGAGTAATGTGATCACATTGTTAAAATAAAGAGACAGTTGTTCAGCTTTATAATCGTGAACGTCACCAAGCGCTCCGGTCCCAGCTGTGTGCGTCACTTTTCAGTGTCCCCTGGTCTCCCAGTTGTGTGCGTCACTTTTCAGTGTCCCCTGGTCTCCCAGTTGTGTGCGTCACTTTTTAGTGTCCCCTGGTCTCCCAGCTGTGTGCGTCACTCTTTAGTGTCCCCTGGTCTCCCAGTTGTGTGCGTCACTTTTTAGTGTACCCTGGTCTCCCAGCTTTGTGCGTCACTCTTTAGTGTCCCCTGGTCTCCCAGCTGTGTGTGTCACTTTTTAGTGTCCCCTGGTCTCCCAGCTGTGTGCGTCACTTTTTAGTGTTAGATTTGGTATTAGCAGAATTACATATTTGGTCATTTAGAAAAGGCTGTTGATCATCATAAAAGAAGATAACATGTTTTGAGTGTCTTTAGTCTGGGTGGGGTGGGTCTGGTCAGAACTCTGGCTCTAGTTTTCTTACCACATCCTTCTTCTCCTTATCAGCTTGTGCTGAATTGTTAATAAAAACAGTTTGGTTATACAGTGAACACACTAATTGTTTTTGCCTCCTTCGCTTAGGTCCAAGGGATTGGCTCAGACCAGGGATTTGGTGAAATCCTGAAGAAAATGAATGTAGGTGACGGCGAGGGCATCTCTTTCAAGCATTTCTGGGGGTTAATCCAGTCAGTAGCCACCAACCAGCACAGCCTCCTCTCCCCCGGGACGGGCTCCTCCTGCAGCTGCATCGTCCTGTGAGGGGCTCCGTCAGCCCCCAGCTCCACCCTGGAGCTCTCCTACAGAGTTACAGTGTGCTCATCACTCTTCTAATCAGGTGCCAGACGAATAAAAGAGAATAAAGTCTAGTCTTCCCACATAATGCTGTTCCCCACATATCTGACAAAATCATTAACGTGTTTGAATGCTAAGGTCTCTTATTCCAGAGGGAATTCTGCCCAGCATAATTTGCACCATTTCAAATTCAAAGTCACTCTAGTTTTTATTTTTCATCATTTTTTGTAATTTCTACATGTTTCTGTATTTTAAACAAAGATGTTCATCATATAAAAAAAATATTCTTCTCTTCATGCTTTTGTTTACTCGATAGTAGCCATTGGTGACTATGTCGTTTTATTTCACTGCACAGGTTAGGTTGAACTGGACAATTTCATTTTTGGGGCATGGTTTCAATGAAAGTAACTGGTGCAGAAGGAGCTGGGCATTATCACAGTCATAGTCACTAACGTGTCACTTTCCATCATATGATACCAGTTTCCCCATGTGTAAAGTGATTCATGTGGCTATATGGTTTACTATACACGATGAAAAGATGAACAGGCCTCCGTTACGCACATTTTCTTATAGCTTGACATTTGAAAATGGTCTCCATCCGTTTTATACAGCATTATTTGTAATCTTACAAAAAGGAACAAGAACAGGCTCTTATGGTCATCTCACTAGCAAACTTAATAAATGCAGCCATATGGTTTTCATACAGTGTCGTCAACTTTACGCGTCAAATCTGCTGACCCGAGTTCCATCTGAAGGCAGATCTTTAGAAGCATTGAAGAACATGTTTTACTTTCAGAAGCTTTGAAACATTAAGAGTTTTCTTGTTTTGTGCCAACTTATTCAAATTCAATGTATGCAGTGAATTCAAGAGTTAACCTTGTCTTTGAATATAAACATCTCAAAAACACCAAAGTGTATTCTGGATTATTCCTAAATGTTTGATTTTGCCGCCCTCTGGTGAACACGTCAAAGTGTGTGCTTTTTAGTCCTTTTATACATTTTGTACCAGTAATGCTTTACCCTTTTGCATTTTCTATGTATTTATATTTGGTTATTCTCTGTATTCTAAACCTGTGTGACAGCATAAGAAAAATTATGTAATAAACATACAAATAAATACTGCCATACTGCCATTAGTCACTATCATTTATTGATTTAAAACCACCGTCTCACACAGATTCAATGGTTTATGGATCATTCCAGAATTGGAGGACATTTAGACATCAACATTTAAAAAAACGAATCCTTTATATTCCAAGTGTTCTGATATGTATCTGATAAACAGGTAGTAAACATCACAAAAACTGATTTGGCCAGAACTTTGAAATCCAAATAATCTATTTTTAAATTGTCTGTTAAGCTCTAGATCTCACTATAATTGTAACACCTTTGTGTTCATTCTGAGTTAATTGTTGATACCTTAACATTCTTAGGCCACGTGGAGCCAATAAAAAAAAGGCAATTGATATTATGAAAATACAGTTATAAATTCATAACATGTAGATCATGCTAAATGATGTATAAACATTACATTTGACTGAAGATAATACATTTTACTGCAGGAGATGCAGCACTGTAACTGTCATTACTCTTATTATAGTAACAGGGTTGCAAATCAATGCTAATGTTAGCCTTTACCTCAGGAATGAATGCTAGCTGCAGAATGTAATGCTGCGGCCAAGGCACGGACAAATAGTTAACTAAAGAGAGGAAATTAATCTGTTTTATTCTGATAATATGAGTAACAGGGTTGCGTTGGTTGGGGACTGAAAATATAATAGAGAAATGCATTTAAAGGGGGGCTTAAATGAAAGTTTAAATGCTTCAATTTAGCACATTAGAAGAATGCCCACTATTCTAGCAACAATCAAATCTGAGGCTTTGCCAGCAAACTAATCAGGAAAGCTTTATTGCAGTTTCATATCAGAACACAAGAAGCTGCATTCACATGATAGGCCATTTGCTCGACGTTTAGCGTGCAGATGAGCGAATACCAGTGTTTCTGTTAGCCCGTATTTACCGGACTTTGACCTGAATGATCTGAAGAAGTCCGGCAAATTCAAATGAATAGTAAGTGTTTATCATCTCTCGTACACGTTCACATTGTTTAGTTATACAACAGCGTATGCACTACAAAAAAAGTTGGAAAGCGGCTCTGATGCACCCTGGTGATCAGACATTTACTCACTTACTTCTTACTTTCCTGTCTATTCTGGCTGGAGAGTTAATTGACAGTGGTTACATATATTTCAAAATCAGCCACAGCAATATTTCCCATTTGTCTGGTCAATTGAAATCTTACTGGTCATTTTGACAGGCTATTTTTTCTAACAGAAACATTGGCTCTTCATGGTCAGGTGGCACTCTCCAAAGAAACTCAACGGCAAGGTCAGCGCAGAGACGTTTGACCCCATATCATGTAAATGCAGCTTTATGCATGCAAGAATACAAGAGCCTACTATGCCACAAAAACACAAAGAGATGAACTTCGGTTATCAGACACTAAGCCAGGATCATGGATTTAAATCCTCATTGAAAGAGGGAGCACATCCCATCTTGAGTTTCTTTCCCTCAGGTGTACCTCGGAAGAATTCCAGATAGGACGAAAACACGTACTTATTCATGACTTTGACCTTCCCAAAGATTTCCAGCTCAGTTTGATCGCCATGGTCCACAGCATTCATCATCTGCTTGGATTTGATGTACAGGGCGTTTTCCTTTGAAACCACTTCATCCAGCCAGATCTGCCTGCTGACCGGAGCCTTCTCGAAGTTCTCCACAGTGCAGCCGTAGAACCCTCGGTGCAGCTGCCCGGGCCAGGGTTGGTCAGTCTCCATGGGGTGGTCTGCTCCCACAAATGCTGTGCAGAGGGCGCTGTCAGTCCCTCGGGAGCGGCCTACTTCACATCCTATGACGCTCATGAGGAAAAGCGAGAAGGTTCTGAAGTTACACACCGATGCGGAAAACACTGCAGTCATGAAGAAGCGCCCCCACCTCTCACAGTTGTAGTTACACTGCTGGAACTGGAAGGTCTGGCGACAGAACTCGGTGAATTTGGAAGCTTTGAGACCCTGCCTCAGCTCCTGCAAGGAGGCCTCCCCCTGCTGATCGTTGAAGCTCTGACGGAAGTTTTCAGCTTCAGCTTGGTTCTTGGTGCTCATGAACTTGCCCGCCAGACTAACGCTTAGATTTTTCCTGTGTACTTTGTAAATGCATTCATTTAGAATATAGTACAGGTCTGATGCAACTTCCTCTTTAGCATTGTACCGTATCTCCACAAGGAGATCCTGAATATTAGTGATGTGCTTAAACTCAATGTTGGCTTCGTCTTCTGGCTCTGAAAGCCAAATTGCTCTAAGGAGTCTTGTGTCTGGGACATAATCAGGAGCACGCCTTCTTTCTTTCTCCTCAAAGAATAAGCTCCAAGTAAGCCCCTCCAGGCAGTCGATAGAGGGGTACTTTTTGCGCAGCTCCATCGGAACAAACATTTGAGGGTGGCTTGGCCACTCCAATGTCTGGATATACAAAACCTTTCCTTTATACTCAGAGATCACTGGCCCTGCACAGCCAAGTTGTACTTTGGTGAGCAGGTCGCCTCTTTGGTCCAGTTCAGCTGTGACTCTTGCGCTCTGGTCCTGAGACCTCCAGACCCCACCAGTCCTCGTCATTATCTCTCCGTCAGACCTTACAGACAGGAAGGAGTTGTAAAGGTGTAGCTTTGTTTCCACACCGAGAGAGCGCAGAGCTTGTAGCAGTTGTAACATGAAGTGCCGGTCAGTCCCAAGGCTGCAGCTGATGAAGCTGATGGAGCCAAGAGGACCAAAGATGCTCGACACAAATCTGGCAAGTTCCTCTGGGCCATGACCAGCTAGCTGGACTGTTCCATTGGCACTAATGCTGCCGTGACCAACCAGTATGACATCATTGTTTCTAGAAGAAAATAAATGGCCTCCTCTGTGAATATGTAGCGCCCCCTTCTGGTACTTCAGCAAAGTTGATACAGTGAGATGCCTCTCAAAGAGGTCAGTGGCTGCCTCTGTCACTGCAGGGTCTTCTTCCATGATAATTACAGTCTGATGGCTGCTTTCAGTATCAACTCCTTCCCAACGGGTTATTTGTTGTTGAGGAAACATCATGTTTGTCTGGAATGTCTCATTAGGGCTGAATCTAAAATGTTCTGCCTGAGTCAACAACACTGGGTTGTCCTCCTCAATGTGACCAGCAGCACTGAGTAAACCAGACCCCCTCTGATTATTGGACAGTACTCCAGGATCAGGCTGCAGTGAGTCAAATGATGGAGGAATCCTCTGAACGTATGCCCTGAAAACAGATAAGTGATGGGTGAACAATGAGCCAGACAAATACAAAATACACATAAAGATGGTGTTAATATGTGGAGATTATGCTGTTGTAATATCAACATGTGTTCGTCACAGGTCTTATTTTCTTTATGGAGCCAATGGATTTGGAATATCAAAAACAAACCCAAAGTTAGCATGTTGCGATGATAATTTTGGGTTTGGCATACAAAAGAAGTCATCACCGTGTGACAGAGCCATCACTGTAGACATTTTTCTGCTGTCCCTCTCTCCCCTCCTGCTTTCACTCAGTTAGTCACAGGGGAATCAGGTGTGCTATTTAGGGGTGCATTGGATACAGGTGAGGAAAAGGGGGCGGGGCCCAAAGGGAAGAAAAGCAGAGGGAATTGTTTGTTTAAAGGGGAAAATAAAAGGTTTGCCAAGGGGTTGAAAGGTGGAGGTTGGGGATATTGTATGGCGGCTTTTAGGAACATAGACACCCAAAGAGCCTGAGGACCAGCAAAGACTGACATCACAGGCCCAGAGGGAAAAGGAATAGGATTTCCCTTTTCGGCAGTCAGTGAGTCCCTTCTTTTTGGAGTTTTTTCTAGTGATGGCGAGATGAAGCCTTATGAAGCTTTGAAGCTTTCCAGCCAATTGGTTCGCAAAAGGGTTCATCTCATGAGGCTTCATCATGGGCTTCATTTGAACACAAACCCCCTGTTGGTCAAAGTGTGTAAAACAGGCAGATTGGACATCTCAACAGTGTGCTCTATCTCATACCGAGTTCCCAATGAGTAAAGCCTTAGAATAACTCTAAAACAACGAACATTACATCATATTTTCATGTTAACAATATTGTTTTTATTCCAGTTGAATGATTGTGATTGAAAAGCCTAAGGAGGCTGGTAAACATTGCAAAGAGGGATTTGTATTCCTTAATAATATTCGTAAACTTAACCATGTTGTAGCCTGAGATTGACTAAACCATATCAAAGAATACATTTATTAACTACATTATCTCATTTAGCTGTAACTTTTATAAACAACAAAAATACGTATTGTTCAGTCATTGAACCAGGGACCCTGCAGTCATGAGTCAACTGCTTTCCAGCTGAGCCATAGCACACACACTAAAGCTCCCTGAAAACACTGCAAGATAAGTATTCCTGTATTTATTGATGTTTTTATTCCTACATTTATTTATGCTTGTATCTATTTATACTTATGACATGTTCCGACCTCTATAAGTGATGGTCTGAGCTCTCTTGATTCCATCGTGTCACCGGGCCCGGGTACAGGAGGGGTAATATGGTTCTTATTATACATCCATTGGTATTATGAGCGTTGTGGTTCAACGGTTCAACCGATCTGAATCTCTTCGTGAAGCAGTCACGTGGTATCGACAGGCAGCGAGGCTTCGTTTGTCATCGATGACGTCACTGGCCCAAAACGATACAAGCCTCGATACATGCTTCACAAAAAGCTTCGGAGATTACTCGACACGCGCTCCGAAGCCTCGGCGCAATACGTAACATCACTAGTTTTTTCCTCAACTGGCAGTTTTCTCGTTTGAACTGGATTACCTTTTTTTTGTGAAGTGACTTTGGACTTACTATTTTTACTTTCGTTTGGATTATTCAGCCTTAACAAGAAGACTGCATTTTAAGTTGGACATTGCCTGAGAATTACTCCAGATATAATTTGTGTTTGTACTTGTGTTGGAGGTGGTGAATGTGTTTGGGCTAATTAAACTGTCTTTGTGATGCCATACTGACTCTGTCTAG
Organism: Gymnodraco acuticeps; assembly: GCF_902827175.1. Taxonomy (NCBI): domain Eukaryota; kingdom Metazoa; phylum Chordata; class Actinopteri; order Perciformes; family Bathydraconidae; genus Gymnodraco; species Gymnodraco acuticeps. Next base: position 14,038 of record NW_022990194.1, on the reverse strand, counting down.
GATTTAGTTTGGGGGGGAAACTTTATTATTTAGAGCAGTGGTTCTCAAATGGGGGTACGCGGACCCCTAGGGGTACGTTGGAGTACTGAAAAATAAAACATTTTATTTTATTTTTTTATTTATTCTACTAAAATCATACAAAAACAAAAACGTATAATTCATACACACATGCATTTACAAAAACTACTAATAGTAGCTTAACTACTTAATTCAAAGGTTTACAGTAATTCTGGATAATAAAATGAGAAAAGTAAACGGGGTGCTCTCTTTTCCTCTCCCTCTCCTGACAGCCCGTCAGTCTCGTGCAGCTCGCTGAACCTGTAATAAGTGACCCGACAGTAACAAATAAATATATGTATAACTAGTTTAGCTAGTTCCAGAGTAGATAAACTAGCTAAGTGTGTTAGGTCTAACTCTTAGTGTATTTTGCTCCACTCAACGGTCCGTCACAGCGGCGGAGCTGTGATCATGCAGAGCTGCGTGTTCTTCGTCAGCAGCAGCTGATCGGATCTCTGATCTCTCTCTCGCGTCCGGTTATACTTCACTCGCGTCTATGTCCAAATCTATCAGATCTAGCTAGTTCTAGTTAATCATATGACTGCCTGCTTATCAAAGGACACCTAAACAATAAGTGTTGCTTGGCAACGGCGTGTGGCCGCAAAGTATAGCGCAGCATTATGCATATGCATAAATCCCATGCTCATAAAATGCTACTATATTTTTTCTCTTCATTCCCAACGCCCCAAAATAAATAAATAAATATACCAATTTTAGGAAAAGTAACAAAGTTTGAGCAGTGTGGGTTTTATATTAACAGAGTTACACATATTTCAAAACGCGAAGTGTAATATCTGCAGTTTGCCTCCCTGTCAGAATGACAAAGGTCCTCAGTGAAGCTCAAGCCCATGTTTCACTACATTGTAAGTACAACTTATTAAAAAGATCAGTTCAATGCAACTAATGTTGTCTCAGTGTTATTGCATGATGTTAAAATTGGTTTGCCATGAATTTAGTGATGGATTGTAAACATTTGAAGTGTAGCATTTGAAGTGCTTCTCAGTTACAATGTTGTTGTTTTAATAAATCAGACACTGATGGTGCTGCACTGTACCTCTTTATATAGGCTTTTTTTCCTTAACAAATAGTTTTTGCGCTGATCAGGGGGTACTTGGCTGAATTTTTTTTTCAAAGGGGGTACATGAGTGAAAAAAGTTTGAGAACCACTGATTTAGAGGACATTTCATTTTCAGCCACTCTCTTTTCCTGGTTAAATTACCACAGTAGCTCCCGACCTTTTTTCAATGGTAACTAGGCTTAAAATATAAGCTGATTGCTACAACCGCACCTCATAGAACATATCTGTATTCTTTTTTTAAATTAGTTAAATGAGTGTAAATAATACATTGTGTTCTTTTGTGCAGATGTTTTCCCTTACCACATCCTTCTTCTCCTTGTCAGCTCATTAATTAATGTATTAATTCAGTGGTTCCCAACCTGGGGGGCGCAGCGCTATTGCACATGAAGCGTGGGAAGAAGTTGTACACAAACATTGTTTGCTCGTAAAATCAATCAAATTGACAGTTTTAACACAACTGGCAGTTAAAATAAAAGTGGACGAGCCCACGACAAGCCTTTCAGCTATAATGCCCAAATCAACAAAGTATGATGAGGCATACATCTCCCTTGACATCTAAAGGCCCTGACACACCAAACTGACACCAAAGAACACGTCCCGATAGACCCGATATATATTCAAGTGTCCTATTTAGAGTTGCCGTATGTACACTGAACACAAATATAAACGCAACACTTTTGTTTTTGCTCCCATTTATCATGAGATGAACTCAAAGATCTAAAACATTTTCTATATACACAAAATAACCATTTCTCTCAAATATTCTTCACAAATCTGAAAAAATCTGTGATAGTGAGCACTTCTCCTTTGCCGAGATAATCCATCCCACCTCACAGGTGTGGCATATCAAGATGCTGATTAGACAGCATGATTATTGCACAGGTGTACCTTAGGCTGGCCACAATAAAAGGCCACTCTGATGGTGCCCATGGTGGTGGTGGGGTTATGGTATGGGCAGGCGTATGTTATGGACGACGAACACAGGCCGCTCGATTCACAACATTACCCTAACTCTAACCCTCACACCAGATACTGACTGGTTTTCAGACCCCCCCAGACCCCCCCAATAAAGCAAAACTGCATGTTTCAGAGTGGCTTTTTATTGTGGCCAGCCTAAGGCACACCTGTGAGGTGGGATGGATTATCTCGGCAAAGGAGAAGTGCTCACTATCACAGATTTCAGTGTAGTTGTCAAATATGGCGGACCATCTCGCACATGTGCCTTGCCCTATCTGCAGTGCACATGTGCGAGATGGTCCGCCATATTGGACAACTCCGTACGGCAACCCAAGTAGAACACTTGACACAGTGGCTTTTGGCAAAGCACAAAAAGAAAACTCGAGAGGGATAAGTTATTGTTTTGGGTGAGGAGAAGGGAGGGAATTAAGGGAATGGAGGTAATCTTGCCAAATCGCAATCAGGGTTTGCTATATGACATTATAAATTACGTTAAAATATGCATAACTAAGTCCACAAAGTATATTTGGTTTGATACATATGACTAGATGAATTGTTCTCATTAAACGTATGCAGTCTTAACTCCAATCTAAAGATTACAAAATGTCTTGATGTCTTGAGTCGAAAAAAGGCTGATATTAAATTTCTTCAAGAAACCCACATATTAGCTGAAGATAAACATACAGTTGGGAATAATATTTATAAAGTTGTTGGCTTATTCATCTTCAAACAGTAAAACTAATGGAGTAATCATTTTAATTTGCAATAATTAAAAATGACATATTGTTAACAAAGGTCAAGATCAAGAAGGAAGAATTGCATTCAATTGCAATAGAAAGATAGCTTTGATCGGATGCTATGCACCTAACTCATATGAACCTACGTTCTTTGAATCACTTTCAAAAGTAATTTCCGAAATGACCAATTATGACATTATTATTGGTGGTGATATGAATGCTGTAATTAATCCATTGTTAGATCGATCAAGGAATACCCAAAGCAATTAATCAGCCAACCTAGCATTAAGTACCATTATAAATAATGATGCGTTGGTAGATATATGGAGAGTAAGGCATCCTATATCAAAAGAGTTGACTTTCTTTTCTAAGAGGCATCTTACATTTTATTTGACTATATTTTAATCTCCTCAAAATAGTTCAAAATACTGAAATATCACATACGTCAATATCAGACCACCACGCCAATGTATGCACCTTTTTTCTCTCTAAGGAGAACAATCCAGCTGCAAGATGGAGATTCAATTTAACATTATTACAAGATTCACAATACTGTCAACAGCTTAAAATCGGCTTAAAATGTAGTTGATGTTGTTTAATTATAATTCAGTCAAAGATGTCAGGCGTCTATGGAACGCTGTAAAAGGTTATATCTCTCACAGGCTCCGCCCTCTACTGGACTCTATGGGTACTACCTTACCCTGCGAGCATTCTCCCACTGAGACTTCTATAGACGTAGCCGGCCTAGGGCGGGCCTACCTGAATGCGCGCGCATCACACCGTATAAAAGGAGGCCTCACCTCCTGACTATCATCCTTTTCTCTTCAGCAGCGGAGGTGATTCCACGAAAGACTGAGAGACGTTTAAAAAGAGTTATCATACCTCCAGGGAGTCGCCACTGCTAGATTCGAGTGTTTGGGGGACCAGGATATGGCCGAGGCGGTGCCATTCACGTTCGCCATTCCTTCCGGGTCTGACGTCCATGGAAGTCCACCGCCCAGGGCTGTACTCTCCCTGGATGATGATCATGGCGGCGGGTGTGTGGGCTACTCACTCATTGCTAGAGATGCCCCCGCCTCACCAGGTCAGAGCGATTATTGGGCCGCAAGGCCGAATAAGTAGCTTGGTCCACGGGCCTTGCCCCAGGCCCGGTTCCCCCGGGGACCGGTGCTCGGTGGCTTCACATGATATAGGGTCGACCCTACTTCATCACAGGCCGCCGCCGCTGCCCGCCGTGTGATGTCTCTGGGATATCACGCCGCGTGGCACTTTCCAAAGAGGATCGTGTTGATCTCCTGGGAGCCCCCGTGTTTACGGAGGGCTCTTTGGCTCGATCTCCTTGCTCACGGGATGAGGAGTAGTCGCAGCGTGGCTGCTTCTTGCCCATTCCCAGAGGAAGAAACACTGTCCTACACTCCCCGCTGTAAACCCCAGTATAGGGAGCCAGCAGGGGGGCGTGTGCATGTGAGTGGAATAAACCGAGTGCTGTCAAAGCACTGTGCGGGTTCAAGAGACGCTATTGCCGGCGTGCTGTTGTCAGAAAACACACCTTGCCTGGTATAATAGCTCCGATTAATGCATTTCACCGTTGCAATGGGAAATACAGCGTTAATACGTGGGCGCGCGGCCCTCGTGAGAGTGGCCGCGGTGCGTTCAGGGACCCCCGCAGGAGAACGGTGGTTTACGTTTGTAAACTCTAGTTCTGGAGTGAGGTATGTGTGTGGGAAAAATGCATTCAGTAAAGACTATTGCATTTATCCCAGAGTAAGAGTAATTTCTCTCCACAATTCCACTTTTCCCCATAATGTCCGTTTCAAAGAGACGGCATTGTGACGGCGCGCGCGGCCCCCCTCCCCCGAGGGCGGGCCACGGTGCGTTCAAAGACCTCAGTAGAGAGGTGATTGATTGATTGATTGAAAAGTTTATTAACAGCTTGTATACTGGGTACAGTACAGTACAGCTCAAAACATACAATTGTTAAGGGGATGCAGACCAGAGAAAGACTTTCGTCTTGTTTACATCAGGGTCCCCCATTTCCAATTCATCATGTCATTTAAGACATATAAGACATATTTGACATACAGATGGCTTATTTACAATTTACATACAGCTGGTTTTTTTACATACAGATTGCTTGTTTACAATTTTCATTTTAGATTTCGTTCTAATACATCCTAACCGGACATTTAAGACATACCAAGTCTACAGATATACAGTTAGTAACAGAGTCTAAAATGCGAGTATATACATAGATGGGGGGGGGGGGGAAGCTGTCCATTGAACGACAGGTTGAGATTTGTACCATTACCGGGGCCAGTTTTGCAATGCTCTCCCCCGAAGGTGCTCTTTAAGAGAGGTTTTGAAGGTAAGTATAGTTTTACTTTCCTTTACAGTTGTGGGAAGAGCGTTCCACCTTGATGTGGCATAATTGCGAAACGTGTATTCCCCCTTTTTTGTGCCAAATCTGGGTTTCACATGATTTGTGGAGCTCCCTCTGGTGTTATGATCATGGTATTCCTTGACCTTTGGGAAGAATTTTGACATGTACATGGGTACCATAGAGGTGTAGTGGATCTTGTAGACCAGGCCCATTGCAAGTAGCTGTACTCTGTCGTCTACTCTAAGCCATCCTAGGTTGTCAAAGTGGGCAGAGGTGAGGTGGGCTCTAGATGAAAGGTCAAGCAGTAGTCTGACCAGTTTATTTTGCGATGTTTGAAGTTTTATTTTTAGCGCCTTGGAGGTGAGACGAAGGGAGAGGTGCCGACACGGAGATCCCGTGCCCGCGGCGCCCTCCACCTCTTCGGCCCACCCCGTGGAACCGGCGTGCCGGCACTCACGGGGACGGGCCTTCCGTCTTTACGGATCGGACTGGCGGGGGGAGAAAATCTCTCCGCCCGGGACGAGGGGGCGAATCCCGCCTCCTCCCTGTATAATGCACAGATCACTACGTTTTCTAATAAAAATGAGGTTGATCTGTATCCAAGTCTAAGTGTCTTTTGTTTCCACAAGGGCCACACTTATGGAGGACGGAACATGACATATAAATAAATAAATAAATGTATGAAGAAATACAGGAATAAATAAATAAATACGTACATAAATAAATAAATACAGGAATAAATAAATACAGGAATAAATAAATGACGAAATAAATACAAAAATAAATAAATGTTGAAATGAATACACAAATAAATAAATAAAAGAATAAATGCATAAATAAATGCATAAATGAATACACAAATACATAAATAAAAGAATAAATGCATAAATAAATATGGAAATAAATACATCAATGTATAAATAAATAAATAAAAGTCGAAAATAAAACAGAACACACGTTATTATATATCTTTCATTTATTTCTACATTTACGCGACATACATTTATTTATTTATGTATTTATGTGTCCGTATGCTAATGAGGTGGGCGGTCCTAACCTCAGTCTGAAGCAGGATTCGCCAATTGTTGGAGCCAGGCAGAAGCAATCGATTTGTGGCAAGTCACATCAGAGGCTTCTCAATACTCAAATTTCCCCTCCTCGACTCCTCGGTCCTCCGGTAGTGACCCGGAAATGAATTTCAGAGCGCCATTTTGAAGGACGTCTCATTTCTCTAAATGCACACCGAGGACCGAGCATCGAGCGTTGAGGAGGCTCTCTGGAGGAGCTATAACCGAGGATACACTGATGGTTCCTCCACGGCTCCTCCACGGATGCATTTCCGGGAACGGTGGAGGCGTGACGCACGGCCGGACTTATCTCAGCCAATGACAGCTATGCATGCATCCCCTGGATATTATTTTAGTAACTGCTTTCATCGCGTCGCGAGCAGTGTGTATAATATATATCACTCAGTAGAACAGGCCGACTCTCTTTGCTTTAGTTTAGTAGATATCTACAAACAAAGAGTCCAGATGTTTCTCAGACCATTGCTTCACATAATAAAATACACAACGGCTTATGCTTTAGGAGCTGTAGGTGGTACAGCGTGTAGGTGTGTGTGTGGTACAGTGTGTATGTGTGTGTGTGGTACAGTGTGTAGGTGTGTGTGTGGTACAGTGTGTAGGTGTGTGTTGTACAGTGCGTAAATGCGGCGGACAGACGGGTCTCAGTTGGTTTGGTGTCCTCTGCTTACTTTTAATACTTGTAAATACAACTTTTGGCCCGAAATTTCAATTCCCCATTTCAGCGACCAGAGAGAGTGGGGGATATATCCAGTCTCTGATTGTGTTCATAGCCGCGGGAAGTCATTTTGCTCAGGGGGTGCTGCCAAAAGTGGGGATGGAGCCGCTTAAAAAAAAAAAAGAATTGTTGTGCTATTTTGATTCCATAACATGTTTTCTTTCAGGCTTTTGGAAGGAAACGTACAAAATACACATTTAAGTGTTCATTTTACTATAGTTTGTCTATTTGCATCTGTATATTTCTCCTAAATTCACCAAAAGTTAGCATTCTAACGTAACATAAAGTACCGTGATCGCTGTTTGCACCATGTCATCAGAGATATCGTTGTAAAGCTCCGTCTCTCCTGCACAATCTCATCGGATCCAAATATGGTCATTTCCTTTGTATCAGCAACCAATCGTGAAAGTACAAAAGGGTCTTAAACCAAGAAACAAAATCTCATTGGCTGGTGTCAATTTCTGACAACGTGATTCGTTCAGATGCGTCACGTGATGTGCTAAAAAACTTCCTGGTTAGCTTTCCGCTAGAAATGTAAATCTCAAAATGGCAAAAAAAACAGCGAAAAAAACGTTCACAGAGAAGACGACAACAATTGTCACTTGCACGAAGCAAGGATATACAAAAAACAAATGACCCCGAACATGAAATACCTTCACGGAGTGCGTTGAGGCGCAAGCTGTCATCCAAAGAACAGGAGGGTTTAGCTAGCGCCTCACTGCAATCTTTAAAGGTCGTTTTCTCAAAATGAGTTTTTTCTCCTACTCTGAGTTCGAAATGTCAACTTCAGTTGCACTTACATACACCAAACCTTCCAGTTATATTCCTATCAATATTATGAAGGCTTTTACAGAAGGGTTTGTTCATATCATTCATAGCCTGAATTATATAAGATGTTATACCTAGAAACATGGCGAAAATTGATATTTTAGGGCTGTTGACAGTATTTTCTGATTTATGGAGTGATACAAAGAGATATCCAAAATCCCTTCTGTAAAAGCCTTAGATGCTAATACAGTATGACTACAAAATGAAACGATAATTTTTAACCTGGCTTTATCAGATTTCGGTTCCTGAAATGTGTTAAAATATGCGCAAATGTAATGAGATAATGGGTAATTTGCATATTCAGAAAACTTGTAATATAAGAAACAATTGCCTTATTGTAGGTAATTAACTGGAGAAATTACGCTATTCACCTGGGGTGTCTCGCCTTAACTAGGCTTAATAAACCATTATAGACCTACATCACTTAGCAACAGCTGCACATGCCCACATGCTAACTATGGGTCTTACAAACCTACATAACATTACAAATAGTCAGAAAATATTATTTACAATATTAATAAAACTATGAATTCAATTGTAACTGATTGACAAGGCAAAACACTGCACAGCGGCAGCAGCATTAAAGGAAAAATACCTTGGGGCTTCACAAAACTCCAAATGTAGCCTTCCTCTCTGGGGTGGCACTAATGAAGACCCTCATTAGAGCAGTTGTCCAAAATGTTACTATGGACATGCATTAAAGTCAGATGTGTCAGTCTCTTCTGTGTCATATTACTCTAGTTGTAGAGGTGGTGGGCTGAGGAGTAGCTGGTGGTCCACTCTTTTTATTGGGTTGTTTGTTTTTTGCGCCATTCTAGAAAGTTGTCACTCTGCAGTGTGTGTGTCGCGTCAATTACGTCACTCTCCCACGACCTACGACCTAGATGACTCGGATTTTATTTATTTGGAAAATAAATTCAAGCCACCTGATATATACACAAATATATACTATGACTATTATATGCTACTATATACAGCTAATTTTATTTTAAGTAAAATCATAACTATTTTATGTAATTTAATCATTTTTATTTAGGTGGTCACTCAGTTTTTCAAATGTACACCACTCGCCAACAGGGGGTGCTGCAGCACCCCGAGCACCCCTACTTCCCGCGGCTATGATTGTGTTACGTTATTATGAGAGTGCTCTCATACTTTAAATTGTATATATTTATATAAATATATTTGTGTGTGTGTGTCCGCATCTGTAGCCTGTTATTGTCTCATTATACCGCACTCTCAATGAATTCAAAGTAAATATGTGGGGGAACAATGTTCAGCTGATCTAACAGAGATCCAGCGCTATGACAAAACACTCGACAGCTGATGCAGCTGATGCCACGTAATAATGAACGGACGTCTCTTTAAAATGACCGCTCAGAGGAGAGGAGTTCTCATTTCTTTAAACGTCTGCTGCTTCCCCTCCTCTCTCCTCGGTTCCCCTCCTCGGTCCTCCGCTCGCATCTCCTGTGGGCGGGTCTAAGTCTCGAGGAGGGGAACCGAGGAGGGGAGTCGAGGAGGGGAAATTTGAGTATTGAGAAGCCTCTATCATGTCGAGCTGAGCCAAGTCCTCTATACATCGTTCCACACGAAACTGGACATAGTCTTTTGGTTCTCCGTTCTCTAAATGGTCCGCTAATGATCGTAAATGATCTCCAATGGCTCTTAAATCAATATCCATAAATAAACCTTACAACTGTGGATAAACCATGGATGTATAAAGATAAGGGCTAAACAGTAAAGCTCCTGCATTCGAATCAGCGCGGTTATCCAGGCGTTAGTAGTAGAGCCCTCTGCCAGAAATGATCACACACTCCTGTAACCAATCCTGCTTCAGACTGAGGTTAGGACCGCCCACCTAATTAGCATACGGACACATAAATTAATAAATGTATGTCGCGTAAATGTAGAAATAAATGAAAGATATATAATAACGTGTGTTCTGTTTTATTTTCGACTTTTATTTATTTATTTATACATTGATGTATTTATTTCCATATTTATTTATGCATTTATTTATGCATTTATTCTTTTATTTATTTATTTGTGTATTAATTTCAACATTTATTTATTTCTGTATTTATTTCGTCATTTATTTATTCCTGTATTTATTTATTTACGTATTTATTTATTTATTCCTGTATTTCTTCATACATTTATTTATTTATACTTAAGTTATGTTCCGTCCTCCATACACACTTACACACAATGTTAACCGTACAAATTCCCCATTCGCTGCCCCATGCTGCAGCTCCTGTAAAGGAGGTGGCTAGTGGGCATGCGCAGATGAGAGGGATGAACCGCAGGGAGTGCTATCTAAGGGAGAGCACTATGCGGGTACAGGGACATTATGGCCGGCGTATTGCTGTCAGAGAACACACTACGCCTAGAGCAAAGACTCCAATGCAGTTTTCCGTAGTGGTAAAGGCTGCATTATGGCGGAGCCCGCACTCACACCAGAGCACGTGGCGGTGCGTTCAGGGACCTTAGTAAAACACACTACGCCTATAAAGACTCCGATGAATGCTGTTTACCGTAGTGGTGAGAACAGCATTAGGGTGGAGCGCGCGCTCGCACAAGAGCGCGCGGCGGTGCGTTCAGGGTCCTCAGTAAATAATCAGCCCTTTCTGTGTCAACCCTCCATGGGCAAATCTTCCCTTCGCGGGGAGTTTTTGCGGCGGAACGGGTCACCAGAGAGTATCACAGCTTCATAGCTGCTGCCCCACACCTGAGGGCTTGTCCATTAACATAATGTTCTGGGGAATGGAAACTCAGCTGTGTGCTAACAAGGTGGAGGGACAGGACGCTGAAACGGGGCCATTCACTGCAGTTTTGCAGCGTCCCACTGTACCACATGTCTATACACTGTACCAATGTATCACATGGACCACTGTCTTGTGGGTGTCCCACACCCACCTTTTTTATGGGCATGCAAGAGGTAAATCTGTCCTCCCAGGAGGAGATGTGTTTCCTCTAAGCAGAGATTCAGGCTCTGGTGCAGAAACAGGCTGTGTCTGTTGTGCACCCTCAGTACAGAGAAAATGATCTTTATTCCATGTACTTCCTGGTTCTCAGGAAGACAGGGGAATTTAGACCTATTCTAGATCTCAGCGGCCTGAATCGCCACATTTCCTGCAGGAAATTCCGCAGGTTAACTATGAAATAGTTACTGGGGCTTGTGCAGCCAGGCGTTGGTTCACCACCATCGACCTGAAAGACGCGTACTTTCATGTAGAAATTGCTCCAGAGCACAGAAAGTATCTGCGTTTTGCCTTCCAGGGAATAGCCTACGAGTACAACAGGCTGCCGTTCGGCTATTCCCTATCCCCACGCACATTCAGCAAATGTGTGGCCACAGCGCTTCAACCGCTGCGCGCACACGGCATGAGAGTTTTCTTTTACATAGACGACCTCATAGTCATGGCTGGGTCACGGGAACAGGCAATGTTTTGCACAGCACAATTGATCACACACCTGACCAAATTGGGCTTTGCGATCAATTGGAAAAAGAGCACCCCCATACCTCACCAACGGGCGCTGTATTTGGGTGTGGTGCTCGATGCAGGCACGTCGCGCGCCACCCTGTCAGAGAGCAGACGTGCGTCCCTTCTTCAGGGGGTGCGCAGGCTGCGACAGGGGGCAACAGTGACAGCTTTTACTGTCATGCAGACTTTGGGTCTCATGGCGGCTGCTCACATGGTGGTCCCGTTAGGGTTACTACATACGCGCCGCCTGCCTGCGCTTGGATCCCAAGAGGCACAGGCGGCGGCTGGTGACCATCCCCCCCTCAGTGGAGGGCAACCTCCGGTTTTGGGGGTCTCCGGATCACCTCCGGAGGGGGTCTCCACTGGGACGGGTGACCTCCTACATCACAGTGTTCACGGATGCATCCAGAACAGGATGGGGAGGGACCTGCCTGAAGAGCTATAGGTGGGCGCTGGGCTCTAACAGAGTCTCGACACAGTAACCTCCTAGAGCTACGGGCGGTAGTGTTAGTCCTCCAGCATTTCAGGCCCCTAATTCAAGGGAGGCATGTAATGGTCAGGAGCGACAACAGCACCACAGTGGCTTACATCAACAGGCAGGGCGGAGTTCGATCTGCCGCCTTGTTGACCACAGCGGAGGACTGTGGTTATGGGCTTCAGAGGTGGTGTTATCTCTGAGAGCCCTCCATATCCCGGGACTGGAGAACAGAGGGGCCGACCTCATGTCGAGGAGCGGCCCCCTGCCAGGCGAGTGGGTGCTTCACCCGAGGGTGGTGAAGCAAATCTGGGCCTAGTTCGGGAGAGCGGAAGTGGATCTGTTCACCAGCCGGCAAAACAGCCACTGTGCCCTGTGGTTCTCCGTGGGTCTGAGTGACGACCCACCCTTGGGGGTGGACGCGTTTGCACACGAGCCATGGCCAAGGAAGCTGCTATATGCCTTTCCACCGCTGCGTCTCATTCTCCCCCTCCTGAGGAGAGTGAGGCGAGAACGTCTGTCAGTCATCCTAGTAGCTCCGGATCGCGTTGGGGCGCCGTGGTACTCAGAGATGACACAGATGAAGGTGGGCCAGCCCTGGGCGGTTCCCCAGTTCTGGGGGGCGATGTCTCAAGAGGCAGGTGCAATCGGGGCGTTACCCACTCTCGGCCGTCCTCTCCAGGTTTGGCTCCTGAGAGGGACAGGCTGAGACAGGGTGGATTGTCTGATAGTGTTATTCAGTCTATCCAGGCAGCTAGAGCTGGATCCACCACAGCCTGTTACAGGCCAAAGTGGCTAGGATTCCAGCGATGGTGTGAGGAGCAGAGAATAGAGCCCCTATCTTGTGAGTTAGGCTCTATTTTATCCTTCTTACAGTTACTGGTGGACAAAGGGCTTGCGCATTCAACAGTGAAAGTGTATGCAGCAGCCATCTCGTCCTGCCATGAGGGATTTGGCGGCAGGTCAGCCTTTAGTCAACCACTGATGTTGCGGTTTTTACAGGGGGTCAGGAGGCTGCGCCCAGTAGTGCACGCCTCCACCCCACAGTGGGACTTGCCCCTAGTGCTCGAGGCTCGGGGCCGTTTGAGCCTCTGGAGCTCTCCTCTCTGAAAGCATTGTCGTGGAAAACAGCTTTGCTTCTTGCCTTAAACGTCAGCCAAAAGAGTGTCCGAGTTAACTGCTCTGTCGGTGCACCCGAGCTGTTTACAGATTCGGGGTGACCAGAGCGGCGCGACACTCAGACCGAACCCCTCCTTTGTGCCCAAGAGCCTAAGGAGTGCGTTCAGGTCAAGGGCTATTCAGTTAGGGGGTTTTAGTCTTCCCCCCATGGTGGGACCAGGGAAGCTAAACTGCACCTCCTCTGCCCAGTGCGTGCGCTAGCATGTTATGTGGAGCGCACGGCTGCCCTTAGACATACCGAACAGCTGTTCGTGTGCTTCGGGGGCGGGGTGATCGGGAAAGCTCTGTCCAAGAAACGCCTGGCAGGCTGGCTCTGCGAGTGCATTGCACATGCCTACGGACAGGCAGGGAGAGCCTGCCCCACAGGGGTTCGTGCACACTCCACACGGGCTGTGGCTGCGTCAACAGCCTTATTCAACGGTGTGAGTGTGGAGAATATATGCACAGCGGCGTCTTGGTCGACGCCAGGCCCCTTCATAAGGTTTTATCTCTTGGACATGTCGGGCTCTTTCTCCTCGTCTGTGCTGGCGGGGGCAACACAGGACTGGTAGGGGGGAGGGGGGTTGTGGGTCAGTTGGCATCTGACCCCCTCCCCGGACGTAATGCGCCTTCGCTGTTCTCGGGCCTTCTGAGGGTCCCGGGAGGGGCGGGGGGGGCGCACTGGGCCCTTACAGGGCTGGAGGACTACTCTCCTCCTGTCGAGAGGCAGGAGGGGGGTAGCCCTCCACACTTTAGTCCACACACTCTGCACGAGGTCAGTGTTTGAGTGTGGGACGTGGGCTCTGACGCTCTCCCTGTTATCCTTAGGGATTTAGGGAGGCAGGCGTGTAGTAAGCCCATTCGGGGCCGAGGGGGCTCTCCCCATCCGTCTATGGGCGGGGGGGGGGGGGGTCCCCCGGCACTGTTTTTTGAGCACACTTTCTGCGAGGTAAGCGCAGCAGGGTGTGCTCTGTCAGCCACAGCCCAGATTACTCCTCGGTTACAACCGGGTTAAAGGAGAATGTGGGGCAGCAGCTGCTGACCATAAAAGCCGGTCAGGGGCAGTAGGGTGGAATATTGTTG
>NW_022990193.1:0-4105 GCF_902827175.1 Gymnodraco acuticeps | reverse complement strand
TCGACCGAGGAGGTGACGACGTTCCTACATCTCATTGGGGATGATACAATCCAGCGGGAGCTCGACGGAACAACTCGAAATGTGAACAAAAACAAAGCCGATCGCCCCGCCTACACTGCGTTGCTACCCCAGTAGGCCATAAGGTGAACCCTGTTATCGTTTCAACCCGCTCCACAGAAGTGAAACTACACAATCTTTAGTTCATAAAAAAGAACGAGTCATGCTTATCCACCAAAAAAAATATCGTCGCTAAAATTCCTGCCAATTCTTCTAGGCACGTAATTATTGGCTGAACTAGTCCCTTCGAAGCGTAATAATATCTTGGTCCAAAGTCGTGCCACGGTTCGTCACGTGATCGTGCTACACCAATTGGGTAGCTGCATATTGTCAACAGAAGTGAAAGATGGCGGCCGCCATGGTTACGCTAAACCAGACCAAATGGATTCTAAACAGTGCTGTATGCTTGTTTTATGTCATGTTTTGTCATATGTCTTAATACATCACTAAGTCCGAGGTATTTGCGTTATATACGCGGTATTTGTGAGAGGTTTTACTATCTGGGAACAGAGTTGACCATCGAATCAACATTGACTAGCAGCGTTTATCAGCCAACTCCAGCTACAAACAATTTCCCCACGGGGATTAATAAAGTATATCAAACTCATATTTATCAAAACTATCATTCCTGGACTGCCATGTTCACATCGCTAGGTTCATTGGGATTATTCCATTAGACTGAGGACTTTTTGTCTGTCTGTTGTTACCCTGTACACGTTAAATGCACTCTTAAAATAAACATGACTTGATTTCTGCGTCCAAGAAGAAGGTTAACTTGTTACGTTAAGTAATTTAGATCAATAAAATGCAGTACTTCCAGGCTGAAGACTTTTCTTTTTGTTGCTGCTTTTAATTGAACTATTCATATCTTAGACTGCACTGTAACTTTTATCCATGTATTTTTTCTTTTAATGTTTCTTTTATTAGCTTTTCTTTGAATGACTGATTTTAAATGCCATTTTCTTAATGTCTTTAATTTTTTGTAAAACACTTTGAATTGCCTTGTGTTGAAAAGTGCTATATAAATAAACTTGCCTTGCCTTACTTATACCAATGTCCATTGATTCATTTATTTACTCATTCATCCCTCCACAAATGAAAACAACACTGATGAACCATAAAAACGAGATTTATTACAAATATAAAAGGTATGACATAGAAAACAGTAGAAGGACATGTAATGTAGTATAATTGATTGGTGTCAGGCTGGGCGGAGCGGCTGATTGGTGCTGTGATTGCCTCAGCTGGTTAAAAGAGTCCTGCTGATTATACTCTGTTCTAGTACCAAAAACAAACGTATCTATGAGTGATGTGTGAGCGCGTCGGCCAGGCACTAAAACCAAAAGAACAGAAAAGAGCTTAAGAAAGATGGAAAGAAGGCTCTTTTATTCCTATTCCTCACTGTCAGTGTCAGGGCAGTCATCGTTCTCTTCCTCTGTTTCTTTTTTATTTGCACAATTTGAGCAACGACATAAGTCTGTGCAACAGAGTCCTGCAGAGAAGCATGAACATCTGCCTTTCTCACAGGCAGACTCTTTGCAGCTGCAGTGTATCACATGCAACACACTGTCAGGGGGCAGGATTTCTTGTCATCCAGGTGACGTGTAAGTTCCCATCCTCTATTTCCCAACCATATCCAGCAGGTGATGGAGCATTCATTTCTCTTTTGAGACAGGACCTCATTATTGCTGCCTGGTAATTTGCCCTTTTGCAGTGCTGATGGAGGGCATCATGAGTAGGGGGAATGCTTAATTCTGGCAAGGCCGATGATGCCATACAGAAAGCCTTGTACCTAGCATCATTTACATGTTCGGCTGCTGGCTGATCATACAGGTGACATACATACCGGCAAAGAAGTGCAAATGTTGATTGCTCCAAGTCAAAGTTAGTACCTAAACTTCTGAAAGCCTTAAGGTAGTCATCTTTCTCACATGCAACAGCAAATGACTTTCTTTTGCCTTTGCCATAGAAAGCGCTTGTGGAGTCACACCCAGAGAACGTGTGAATTCCAATCAAGGCTGAACACACACTGGTTCCGAGAGCTGATGACACCATGGCAATGTCAATGATCCGTGTCCTGTTGCCAGTCCCTGTGAACACATATAAGCTGCATGGCAAATCTGCCTGCAGACTTACAGCAATGACTGCCACATCAGTGTCCGAGCTCTTGATGATGACAGCTTTGTGCTCCTGTGCAGCATGTTGGGCATGTAAAAACACCCGTGTGTCACATTCCTCATGATCACACTGCAGGTCTTCAACAACATCAACAGACTGTACACCCTCCATGACAGTTACACAGTGGCATTGATTTTGATGGGCAATGTACAAGCTGAGGTTTTTACCCACTGTTGTGAGGTCTGCATGTGTCCATGCCACATAAAGGAATTCGGCCAGTGCTTCCTTATTTTTTCCGGCAGAGAGAAACTTCTTCCACTGGGTTGGAGTTCTCTGATCTGGGCTGAAGATTGTTATTAGTTGTGACCCTGCATCAGCTCTACGGGACCGTTCTAGGCTTTTGATGCTGATGGGTGGATACCGGTCAGTGACAAAATCAATGCGTGTACACTTGTGATGCAAAGCAAGTTGGAGTATGCTCTGCAGTATGGTCTCTGCAAGCTCTCCAAATGTTGCTGGTCTGGATGGCATGGCCTGCATGACTGCCATGCCATCAAAAAGAATGGCACCACCTATTGGAACTTTGTCAACCAAGCACTCTCCACCTTTGCTCTGCAATAGATCCATGAGAGCTGATTTGTTTGTTTTGGCAAGTGAACCATCAGCACTTGCTAATGGATATGACACAGTTCCCAAGGAATATGACAGAATTTCCCTCATTTCAATTTTCCTGCTCTGGCCAAGGATGAGGAGCCTGGAAAATAACTTCTTGTCAGCACGCAAAATCAATACTGACTGTAACAGCTTTTGTGGTACCGCACCTCCAGAGCCACACAGTCTTTGTCTTTTATATGTAAAAGAACACTTTGGTCATCTTTCTTCTCAGCAGCTTTCTGCAATTTGCCTAAACGGAAAAAAAAGGACAACTCAATGAGTTTGTTGACGTATCTCTCACACATAATTGTACCTTTCAGTTATTCAACCACAGAGAATGTGTGTGTGTGTGTGTGTGTGTGTGTGTGTGTGTGTGTGTAGTGTGTGTGTGGTGTGTGGGTGGGGGAGGGGGTTTGCTTACCTGCTTTTAATGTTTCAGCCTTACACAGTTGATCCCTTTGTCGCTTGCCTGCTTTGATGATCATTTTCTCCTTCATCTTGCATATAATGCACAGGGCAGGAAGGACGGGGCCAGAGCCTGCGATTGGCAGGCCTGACCTTGATCGTAGCTTCTCTGTTTGACGTCGATGGGATGGGCTCGACCTCAAGGTCCTCCCTAACGTCTTGATCTCCCTCACGTGCGAGCCGTCTTTCCACCTTCGTCATGGCCTTTGTGTCGGTAAACCTTATGTAGCATGTGTGGTGGAAGCCAGCGTCCTCAGGAATATCTTCGAACTCGAAATCAAGACAGTGCTTGTGGTTTTCAGCCACCACGTTCCGAGAGTCTCCCTTCAAGCCGAGTGACCGTTGTAAGCTTGTCCTGTACGTATTCCATCTTGTATTGGTAAAACAATCAACCTTTTCGTGCTTCACAGACGTAATATGCATGTAACAATGTTTGTGTGTTGACAATTTTGACTTTTTGAGACTTTCTGGTGCGTTTTCCTCGTCTCCGCTACTCGATGAAACCATGGCGGCCGCCATCTTTCACTTCTGTTGACAATATGCAGCTACCCAATTGGTGTAGCACGATCACGTGATGAACCGTGGCACGACTTTGGACCAAGATATTATTACGCTTCGAAGGGAATAGTTCAGCCAATAATTACGTGCCTAGAAGAATTGGCAGGAATTTTAGCGACGACATTTTTTTTGGTGGATAAGCATGAATCGTTCTTTTTTATGAACTAAAGATTGTGTAGTTTCACTTCTGTGGAGCGGGATTTCTTTTCTAAAGGACTTTTCGAGGTTCACCTTGCGGCCTACATGACAAGCA
>NW_022990192.1:444278-499139 GCF_902827175.1 Gymnodraco acuticeps | reverse complement strand
ATTTTCTAAAGTCCTATGGAGAAATCTCATTGCTTTTTTGTGGAGGGAAGCCATGCGCAGCTTACTTCCGGGTTTTAGGACGCCTCACTGCAGCTCTCTCGTCCTCCTCTTCACACACCACACTTTTCGCGGCACACGTACTTACAGCCAATCAGCTCTGAATGATGTGAGATGACGTATGGTGGGGATGGCAGCTCTATGCCCCTATGGTCATTATTTTTTTGCCACACACATTAAATAGGACAATACTCTGAGCATGCGCAGTGTAGTTTTTACAGTCACCGTTCACTTAGACAGTGAGAGGGAGGGGCAGGATCGGGTTTTGTCCCACATGGCTCTAAACAGCTCAATAGGCACACACTGTAGACACTAATTAGAAGAACACAGACTAAAACAGCAATGAGACGAATCAGATGATTAAACATGATCTTAAAATATATATATCATTTTTTGCATTTTGTTGTAATCATTATTTTTAATACTTTCTGCTGACACTAGGTGGGGCTGTGCCCCTAATGACCAGTCGCCACTGAAAATAAGGCATGTGTAACTTTGAGTTAGTGAAATAAACTCCTGGATGTGAAGTTTGGAGGTTTTATTTCTTCTAGTCTGAAAGAAGAACCACCCATTGACCAGGGAGTGAAAATCATAACAAGAACTTGCAAACAAATGTAGAAACATCCTTAATCACTCGGTACGCCCGCACTTTCTGGCAGTATATCTACATAGTGAAATGTGGCATGTT
The DNA here is from genome assembly GCF_902827175.1 of Gymnodraco acuticeps. Classification (NCBI taxonomy): domain Eukaryota; kingdom Metazoa; phylum Chordata; class Actinopteri; order Perciformes; family Bathydraconidae; genus Gymnodraco; species Gymnodraco acuticeps. The sequence continues at coordinate 498,394 of NW_022990192.1, read as the reverse complement.
GTATTTTCCTGCACAATATTGGCGTTGTTACCTGCATTGTTCACTAAGTATTTAAAAGTACTTTCCAAAAATACTTAAGGGTATTTTAGTCTCTTTATCTCCTGAATGGCCCACTGTTATTCCCCTTCTTCCATGTCTGGCATTTTCTTCCGTTGTTGCAAAAAAAGAATTAGTTACTTTTATTATTTTTGTAATATTTTAACATTTGATGTTATCCTAATGTGAATTGCGGGCCGTGTATTAAAGTGTAGTCTGTTACATGGGAGGATCTTTCTTTTTTACTTTTCAAAGAATGCATTAAGGATTTATTTGTATTTCACAGAATCCTCCGCCCCTCTACCTGATGTCAGCACCGGTGTGGATTTTGTTGTCGCTTTTCCGGAAAACATTGCGTCCTATTATCCTGATCCTCCCAAATTGATGGTCCAGATCACGGCCTTGTATGATAATACTAAAATCACCATAAAACAGCATTCATTCGACACCAGTGAAAAGTCTCAGAACAAAGGAGACTCTAAGGAGTACAACCTGGATGCAAGAATGGAGATCTTCAAGGGAGAAACGTCAGACAGAATGCTGCAAATATACAGCGACAAAAGTATCACCGTCCATGCCATCAACCTGAAATCGAGCAGTTTGCAGACCGCTCTGGTTCTACCGATCGGCAAACTGAGTTCAGAGTATTTCATCCCGCCGGTGCCTGAGATCCAGCGCACCACCCGCCCTGCAGAGATCGTCACCACAGACGTGACCGAGAGAAGCCCGTTCAAACTCGTCATCGTCAACGCCAACATGGAAAACGAGGTAAAGGTTGAAGGTTCGGTGCCCGAAACATTTTCACTTCAGCCCTACCAGGTTCAACAGATCTGGGTGAAAACAGAGAAGGATTTGCGAAAGGTGACCGCGAAGCATCCTGTGGCGGTGCTCTTTGGTCACAGCTGCGCCATCTACCACAACTGCACCTGTGGGCAGCTGTTCACCTCACTGCCTCCAGCCCAAAGTGACAAGCGGAAGTACTACATCCCTCCGTTTCTGGCTAAGGACGCTGAGAATGAATCGTTTTTACTTCTGTCAAAGGATAACTCCAACAAAGTCCAGGCCTTCGACGTGAACTCTCCGCTGGTTGAAACCGAAGGTAGCGCCATCTTCTACCGCCCGGGCCTGCTCATCAATCTCATCCCAGAGACAGACTTCGCCTCCTGTTATGTCGTCAACACCATCAACAACACGGATAGCCACGCAGTGATCGTGGTCCACAAAGACCTCACTGATGGTGTTCGTGTGAGAAATGATCCTTTGGAGAGTGCAGTCTGGCAGGATTTGAAAGGGACGGACTTCCGCTCGGCTTCTGTTGCTCTGTCGACAGGCACAAGCGCCATCTGGCACACCTCCTCAAAAATGGCCGTCTACTTTGTGGGAAAAAAGGAAAATGCTCGGTTTGGGAACCCAGCAGCCATCCTCAGTCATATCCCAGGTATGAACATGAACCACATATTTACAGATATATCTCCACCTTCAAACTGAACATTACCAAGTGGGTGGAAACTCAACTTTTACTCTCTGACGTTCTTGGAATAGGGTTATTTCATAGATGCTGCATCACAAATACAAAGGTAATCTTTCTGTCAATCAAGTCCAGCCAAAATATCAGCTCTAGTTTTTATTGTTTAGTCTAACTATGGATAAATGGACAAAAAACGGTATCTCCTCTTATTTGTCAATAAAACTACAGAGAGATGTTGGTTACTAGATTTCGTCAACAATATTGCATGTTGATATTGTCACCACTATTGTTTAAAGAGGTTAAGTTATGGATCATAGTTATCCCTTGCACTGCTTCTGATTTGAGTTTGTTCTGTTTCATGCGACCTTCCAAACAGACTTCAGGGGTTGCGTCTTGTCTCCGGAGATCGTGAGGATCGGGAAGAAGGCAGACGGCTGGCGGGAATCCCTGAAGAACTGCACAGACGACCAACTGGACCTGGTCAGCTTCCCAGAGGCCATTCTTCAGACACAAATCAGCAACAAAGTCCTCCAGGCCAACACAGACAACCTGCAGGAGGTGTGGATCGGCATGCGTCGCAGCTCCATGTCCGGGGAGTGGTACTGGCTGAACAAGTCCGTGGTCGAAGACACCAACTGGGAGGAAGGGGAGCCCGGCCCAGTGCATGACGGTCAGTGTGCCATCATGAGCCTGGAGGACGGCTTTGGCTGGAGGGACGAGGACTGCTGCAAAGCTGCACATCCTGTCTGCTACAAAGAACCTGTCTTTTTTCCCGTTGAGTAAAAACCGCATGGACAAAACTCATCCATACACAATCCACTGGTGTCTGAACCAGTGCTAATGCCATTTTAGCTGCTAGTACTTCTCATGCAACCCAGTCTCACGGCATTTCGTGTTATAGTCACGAAATGTAATCTATTGATTCGTGTGTACCAACACGATTTTCCCATTTTTTTCGTGTCATACAGAACGATTTTAAAAGCAGTGTATTTATATTGGTAGTATGTGTCGGGCCTGCACCACATTAGAACAAATTAGATGGAAAGAATATTTTAAAATACAGATTTCAGTATTGTGAGGCTCTGAGCCCCATTTCTTTTCTTCACAGACGGCAAAAAAAGTCCGACATTATAGAATTTAAAATAAAATCAATAATCGTGGCTTGATATTGAGTAAGAAGACGTTTTTATGAACCACACAGCTTCCGGTCTTTCAAGACCCGACCGGTCAAAAAGACGTGGTGCACGCACGAAACACACTACCAATATAAATACATTGCTTTTAAAATCGTTCTGTGTGACACGGAAAAAAGGGGGAAATCGTGTTGGTGAACACGAATCAATAGATAACATTTATTTTGTGACTATAACACGAAATGCCGTGAGGCTGGGTTTTCTCATGAGGTTAAACTTGAAAAAATAAAGCTAATGCAGAGGTGTCTTAAACGGGCCTTTTCTCTTAGACCCAGCAGGGGGCGACTCCACTGTTTGCAATAGAACATTTGTAGAAATCGATGTGATAATTGCCCTAATTCGCACTTAATTTAAAACCTTAGTAAACAATTTCCTGTTGAGTTTATGGTCTCGGCCTACAGCTTCAAGTCTTCTTGAACACTGCCTGATGTTCTTTTAGTAAATGATGTTTACGGACAACAACAATATTATTATTATTATGTTGTCCGTGTTTTCGTCTTAATGAAAGTTAATTTGAGCTCTTAACTCTCTGTAACAATTGTGTACTTTTTTGGATTCAAAACTAGATGGCGTTGTTCAAACTCAACATTAACGAAACCAATGTCACACTGACCATGTGTTCTTCTTCTTCTATGTATGGATACAAATCCTTTTTGAATATACAACAGAAAAATATAGCTAGAGCTAACTGATGCTATCTCACCAGCTAGCTTATTTTTATCGGTACAGTTTCTGTTATGTTTGGTAGCTTTATTATTCATATACATGGTTGTGACGGCTGTCGCCTCTCCGCTTAATCCTGTTTTGCTGTTTCTTATGTAAATAAGAATATGCTTCAACGTCATTGGCTACCATCTCCTGGTTCCGCCTCCGAAGATACTGATTGGAGCACGCCGGGCCCGACGCGCTCCAATCCCTGTGCCATCCCAGCGCACACCTGCCGGAGATGACTCTACAAAGCCTGGGGACAGCTATCAGTCGGGAGGCTCTGTTGCAATCAGACGCCTCACACATCTTGCTCCTGTGTGGACTTTACAGACTTAAGCTAGTAGATATGTGTTTAGAGTATCGTGTGGCGATATGTGTTTAGAGTAGCGTGTGGTGATATGTGTTTAGAGTAGCGTGTGGTGATATGTGTTTAGAGTAGCGTGTGGTGATATGTGTTTAGAGTAGTGTGTGGTGATATGTGTTTAGAGTAGCGTGTGGCGATATGTGTTTAGAGTAGCGTGTGGCGATATGTGCTTAGAGTAGTGTGTGGTGATATGTGTTTAGAGTAGCGTGTGGCGATATGTGTTTAGAGTAGCGTGTGGCGATATGTGTTTAGAGTAGCGTGTGGCGATATGTGCTTAGAGTAGTGTGTGGTGATATGTGTTTAGAGTAGCGTGTGGCGATATGTGTTTAGAGTAGCGTGTGGCGATATGTGTTTAGAGTAGCGTGTGGCGATATGTGTTTAGAGTAGCGTGTGGCGATATGTGTTTAGAGTAGCGTGTGGCGATATGTGTTTAGAGTAGCGTGTGGCGATATGTGTTTAGAGTAGCGTGTGGCGATATGTGTTTAGAGTAGCGTGTGGCGATATGTGTTTAGAGTAGCGTGTGGCGATATGTGTTTAGAGTAGAGTTAACCCTTGTTAACTGCATTTACCTGCAGCCTCCTTCCATTAGTGTTGATTGGAAGTGATCTCAGGTGTGTCAACTAGGCTCATTTTTAGAGTCCTCTTTCTGTTTCTAGCAGTAGATTTGCGCCCTTTTGGCTTCTTTGTTTGGCTTTGGCTATTTTTGCTTTCATTTTGATGTGCACCCTCGTCGTTATTCATTAAACCCATTTATAATTATTACCAATTCCATTCTGGTGTGTGTTGTTTTCCTCTACCCTAGAGGGGGACGTAACAATAATAATATTTCATATGGTAATAAAAATAGATTCTGGATTGACTGAATAAACACTGAGTTAGTGTCTATATTATTTTATTGACGAAGATCTTTAGGAATTGGTTGATTGTTAAAGTGTCAGTTCTCTGATTGGTGAAAGGACATATTCATCACTTTTGTGTCTTAATAACCTCCATTTCATCTGTGATTTTAACATTAAATCAAATCGAATGTGTGCAACTGGACTGCTTTTCTTTTATTCCCCACAGGTTGAACACACATTTAAAAATGACACTGTTAACAATGACAAACGTCTCAGGTAAAATGACAATTAAACTCTATAATAACTTGTTAAATAATCAATGAATACACAATGCATGGATTCCTTCATAGGAAACTCCCTCTCTAGGAAACACAGGGATTTGAACCTCTGCAGACCATTGACATGCACTAACACCTATAGAACTACAGGAGAGGACACACCAAGAAAAGCATATACTTTAAAGATTGTGCACTAATTTAATTAATTATTTTTTTCTTTATTTATGTTTGATTGTACAATAATTATTTATTTGTATTCATTTCAAAGACGTTAATGTGCTCCAAATGTACACGCTGTTTTAAATTCCTATTTATTATCAGAATTAAATTAGAAGTGATTTACAATAACAGCAATAAACCATAAAGAAACAAACAACAAGAAACCTTCAGGGTATATTTGCCGGAAATAAGCAAAGCACTGTGAGAAAAATCGTGTGTGTGTGTGTGTGTGTGTGTGTGTGTGTGTGTGTGTGTGTGTGTGTGTGTGTGTGTGTGTGTGTGTGTGTGTGTGTGTGTGTGTGTGTGTGTGTGTGTGTGTGTTGGTTGAATTGCCAGTGTGCAGTGGAAGCTTTTGTGTTTTCAGTCTGAAGGTGTGCAGACCTTTGATTAATATCGATGAGGAGCTCGTTCCTCACTGTTTGTTAAATATTCATTTTGAAGTGTTGTTTATCCCTCCTGGCGTGTTCGGGTCAAATATGACCGATTTACTACTTCCGTCATAAATGTTGTGTTTTACATTCGATTGCTTCACATGATGATATCCTCCACAGTAGATATTTGAACATATTTCGCTCTTCCCCAACCTAACCCTAACCCACCGTAGGAAATTGATAAAAACAACTCTCACTGGTTAATAATAGGTGTTAGAAAAATCTTTTAAAAAAATGTTAGAAAAATCTCCCTGAAAAAAAATTCTGACTTTTTCTGAAAAATATCAAAATTATGACTTTTTCTCAAAAATTCGGACTTTTTCTCAAAATTCGGACTTTTTCTCAAAAATATCAACATTTTGACTTTTTCTCAAAAATATCAAAATTCTGACTTTTTCCTCAAATTATGACTATCTCAAAATTATGACTTTTTCTTAAAATTCGGACTTTTTCTCAAAATATCAAAATTATGACTTTTTCTGAATACTTCAAAATGTTAAATCTCACTGGTCCCCGGCTTGAGCTTCAACCTCAGGATCCATGTGTTTGTGATCCTCTCCAGAATGGAAGGAGTCATCACATACAGAGCATCAACTAGTTCCTGAACAGTGTCCTTCACATGCTGATATCCAAGAGAGGGAGTTACACAGTCACAAGATGGAGGAATAGAAAGCAGTATTCAATGTTTACTTCAGATTAGCTCCACGTCAGAAATGAGCATGCTTGATGTCTCTCTCCATAGAGGCTGAATCATCATGTTAATCACATAGCTATCATATGCCTCAAACAGTCCTGATGCTCTTCTAGGTAATCACACATCCTGTCATGTTCACAGCTCCAGTTGATACTTTGTTAGCATGCTACTCTCATGTTGGAAGAGGACACTCAGGATGTTCCCAACAGAAATTAATGGGTAACCCTGTATCGAAATCGATACAATGTACATTTTTGAATACATTTTCAGTGTCTATTCACTGCAGTTATTCATGTGAACCAGTATTATGAGTCATTGTTTACAACTTAAAAGGGAGTTAAATAAAATGTGGTCAAGTATAGCACAATATAATGAAGTTAATTAATGTATACATTCTTTTATTTGTAATATTTTTATTATTTTATTTGTCAACTGTTCCGTAGTTAATCTATGTACCTAGATGTGTTTATTGCGTTCTGTATGCTTTGTGATTATTTTCTTAAAATGCATTGTGAGAGAACTACAGTAAAGGCGGATAAACGAGCACGATAGGAGGGGTTAAACATTTTCAATTTAAAACAAGAGCAGGTTACTTCCTCCAGCAGCGGACGCCATGCACCGCCCACACCCCCCCCAGCAGGAGGAGGAGGAGCACCTTGGCCCCCAGAGGCAGGGACAGCAGGAGCAGCAGGGGAGTAGAGAGCCCGCCCACATGGGGTCGGGGGGGCAGCACGTACAGGACGGCCTTGTCCTTGCCCAGAGGATTTGAGGCGCTGCAGGTGTACTGCTGCCCCGGAGACACGTCCCTCAGCTGGCTCACCGTGTGGAAACTCTCCCTGGAGCCTTGAGCCAGGAGGTGGGCCCCCTCCAGCATGGCCCCCTCCAGCATGGACCCCTCCAGCATGGACCCCTCGGTACCCAGCCACTGGACGTCCGGCGGCGGGGAACCCTGCACCCGACACAGGGCGGTGAACCCAGACTGCTCGCTGCCCTCCGCCCACAGAGAGAGGATCTTAGGAGGAGCTGCAGGAGAGAGGGGGCTGTCAAGGTTTGGCAAGATTGCGGACCGAAAAGCACAAGGAGGCAGGTAAGGGGATGTCAATTAAAGCGAGTGTCTAATTATTAAAATACAAAGCTGTTTCAATACAAAAGCGACCAACCCAGTCTCACAAAACAACGTGTAACAGCTACGTTGGTCCACACGGCAAAACGTAGTATGTTCACAAATAACCCTCTCAAGACGTGACACGGATACAATATTGTTGTCCTATTCAATTCTAATGACCAGTGTCCAGTGTCCATGTCACGTGATCGCAAACTTTCCCAGTGAGAAAAAAGAACATGGCGGACACCCAAATAATTTTTTGTGGAAAATCCTAAATTGTAGAATAATTTGTCCGTTAAAACGCTTTTTGATTTCATTTCTAGCGAGAAGTGTATATTGTACTTGTAGAATCCACGTCCAGTGGATGTGTAGGAGTTTGATAGATATTACGAAGATTATTTGAGCTCCATGTTTTCTTTTTACAAAGATTTTGTATCCATGTCACGTCTTGAGAGGGTTATTTGTGAAGATACTACGTTTTGCCCTGTGGACCAACGTAGCTATTACACGTTGTTTTGTGAGAGTGGGTTGAAACGATAGGAGCAGGCAAGGGGGCACAAAAGAGAAAGTTGCAAACAAACAAACCGGGACCATAGGAGGGCGGAACAGGGAAATCCAGAACACCGGGAACAGGAACCAAACCACCATAAAACTATGACGAACTGACAAGGGACACAAGGGCAAGCAAGACTAAACACACAAGACAAGACACAGCTGGAGAGGGGAGGTGAAACACAGGGGGGGGGGCCGCAGGGGAACACAATCAGACAATCACACAGGAAGGAACACACAGACAGGAAGCAAATACAGACATGACAGACAGGGGGTGAACATCCTTCAAAGAAAAACAGGAAGCCGACAGTCCTTGATAATTCAAAAATAAAAATACATTAAAAAAAATCCTAACAGGGACAAGGTTTTAATACCCAACATGCCAAGACATGTCTTACTGTAGAGCTGAAAGACAACCTTTAAAGAGGCCCTATTCTGCATTGTGGGGGTCTTCCCTCTCCTGTAGTGTTCTATAGGTGTTAGTGCAGGTAAATGGTCTGCAGAGGCTAAAATCCCTGTGTTCTTTATTATGTGCTCTGTAAACGTACCCTCCACTCTGAGCCGGGTCCCTATCTTGTCCTCGAAGCTGACGTGGTCCCGGCCCTGCACCTCCACCCGGCAGTAGTAGCGCCCGCTGTCCTGCAGGGCGGCGCTGTTGATCCTCAGCGACAGGTCGTGCTCCCGCGGGTTCCCCTCCAGCCGGTACCGCTGGTCCTGCTGGGGGCCCGGCTCGCAGCTGGGGGCCCCTGTCCGGCTGGTGCAGCGGAACAGGATGGAGGCGCCCTGCCCGTGGCCCAGACGCCACAGCAGCTGCAGAGATGTATGCTGGGAGTGCTGCGGGTGGCTGAAGGTGCAGGGCAGCACCACGGGGTAACCTTCCAGGGCCCGGACCTCCGGCTGCACCGTCATCGACCAGCCGTCGTCTCCGGAGCCCAGCGCTGCAATTGGTTGATTGTTAAAGTCTCAGTTCTCTGATTGGTGAAAGGACATATTCATCACTTTTGTTTGGAAATACTGAATGTTCCTTCTGTATCAGAGTAGCACCTGATAACAGAGGCCCTACGTAGCTGTGTACGTAGCCGGATGTCTGACTACATGCTCATGAGACACTGTGTTGAAGTCATGATAGCTATGTTCCTACGATTAGCAGATGACACAGCCCTGCCTAGAGAGATAGACATATGACTGTCATGTGTATTGCTTACGCAGGCCTTAGCTAATCTGAGCTAATGTCAGAACACTGCTTTGAACCAGTATTCCTCCATCTTGTTGACTGTAACGCCTTCTCTTGTATATAAGCATATCAAGCAGGGGCGGCGCCAGGGGGTATAGCTTGGAGTTGCTATAGCAACTCCAACAATTGGCCTAGCAACGGCTTAGCAACCCTATTGTTTTGTTATGAAAATGTATCTATATTCATGTGTGTGTGTGTGTGTGCGTCTGCCTGTTTGCGGCGTGGTGATGAGGTTAAATGCCACAGCATGCCAGTTGAAACAGTGAACGATCGCTATTGTGTACTTGTACGCTCAGGGTGTAATGGTATTATACAAATATATTGTAGGAGCACAGAAACAGTGTTTTAATTCTGCTTTTACAAACTTATTTTGCTTGTGCTGACCTTGCAAAGTAATGTTATAAGTGTCAAAGGAATGTTTTAATGTAAATATTAATGATAATATTGTAGCGTGTCCAAGTTAATAGTTATTTCAGTTATCAGATGTGCACAGTTTAGTACATTTGTAAAGTTATTTATGCAATGTTGTTGGTGGGAGTTAGGGAGAGACCGCCCCTTCCAGGTGTGTGTGTGCGTTTTCCGGTGTGTGTGGAGGGAGTACGAGACGGTAGGAGTTGTGTTCGAGTGTGGGGAAAAGTCATAATGAGTGTTATACTATTGATTGGTTCTGTAAGGCGTGGCTGTGGCCGTCAATACCAGAAAATAAAGAGAACGTTTTCGACATTGAAGGTCGAGTGATCTGTGATCTTGAATAGAGAGGCGAAGTCCCTCCCTTTCCGGTGGACCGCCATGGGACCCATTTTGGAAAAATCATGTATTGAAGTCAATGGAGAGAGAAAGATTATCTTTTGATCCCGTTTGAATTGTGCCACGAATTACACATATGATGTTTATCAATTTAAAAGATAATTTTGCAAGTCAAAAAAAATAAAATGTGTCGTAAAACTGCGAAGTTACACTTTGTTTGTGTGAAACCGCTCAATGACCTACATCTCCCGTCTCGCACCACACACCCAGACGGCCGTCACGTTGAAACATTTCACTTCTTTCTTTCAGAACGAGGCGGAAAGTATTAAAAGAGGTGAAAATCACTCCAAGTCTGGTCACGTTGAGAGCTGTACACACACACAAGGGGAGCTAGTCGGTTCCGAAGAGCCAGCATGCGGGACCGGCTTTACAAGGTTTCGGTGAGTAACACGAGTGTAATGTGTAACGTTAATGACATCACTTACCAATGACTTACGCGACTCTGGGATTTGTAGTCTTTCTAGTTGCGTATTTTTCATAGTCTTATATTTCAACAGTTTTACGACAAACTAACTTTTTTGACATGGAAATTATTTTTTTAGATTGACAAACATCATATGTGTAATTCGTGGCACAATTCAAACGGGATCGAAAGATAATCTTTCTCTCTCCATTGACTTCAATACATAACTTTTCCGAAATAAGGTCCCATCGGGTGGAAGTAGAAGGGCGTGACTTCGCCACTCTATAGCGGTGAACGCAAGCCCCCAGGAAGTGCGCCGGACTCAGATGAAAATATTCGTGGTGGCCATACGGCATTACTACACTTCCGTTTGGTTGCCAGGCCCGGAAACACTTTTTCCCATTGACTTACATGGGGAAAGAGTGGTCTGTAAATCGTTGGATAATTTTTTTAAAACTAAATAAACAACCCAGCATGAACACAGAAAACGTCAGAAAATACCCCACTGCTGAATTCAAAAGTCAACAGTGTCTGTGTATGTGTGAGAGAGAGAGCTTACCTCCAAGAACAGATAACATACTCAAAATGCTGCAGACTCTTCGGACCTCCATGATAAGACTGATGAAGACAAACAAGAAACACCACCACCACGGTGTGTGTGTGTGTGTGTGTGTGTGTGTGTGTGTGTGTGTGTGTGTGTGTGTGTGTGTGTGTGTGTGTGTGTGTGAATCAGACACAGTGTCTATGTTTTCCAATCTTTTTTTTACTTCCCTAATTTCTATTTTTATCAATAACTTTGCATGGTCCCAGTGTTGAATGGAGAGAAAATGTGGACTTTGATGCGTGAAAATATATGCTGATTTGATCACACACATTTACACCTTTACATGACACTAAATGTACCCTGAGTTGCTCTAGGCAGTGGCGTTTCTATATGTGCACAACTTAGATGTTTATATAAGCTTCTGGTGCTTTTTTAAACACGTAAGCAATAGTACAAAAATAGAGAGGGGGGGGGGTGAGAGAGGGGACAGGGGCGGGGTGACGAGAGAGGGGGGGTGAGAGAAGAGGGGGGAGGAGAGAGAGAGAGGGGGGGTGAGAGCGAGGGAGGATGAGAAGAGAGAGAGAGGGGGACGAGAGAGAGAGGGGGGCACCCGCATCTCAGAGAGGAGAGAGAGAGTGGGCGGGAGATAGAGAGAGGGGGAGAGAGAGAGAGAGGGGCGGGAGGAGAGAGAGAGGGGGCGAGAGAGAGAGAGGCGGATGAGAGAAGAGAGGGGAGAGAGGAGGGGGGGGGAGGGAGAGAGGAGAGGGGAGAGAGAGGGGGGGGGGAGAGAGAGAGAGAGGGGAGAGCAGAGAGAGGGAGGGGGGCGGTGAGAGAGAGAGGGGGTGAGACGAGAGAGGATGAGAGAGGGGGGAGATAGAGAGAGGGGGGGGAGATAGAGAGAGGGGGGAGAGAGAGGGAGAGAGGAGAGAGAGAGAGGGGAGAGAGAGAGGAGAGGGGGAGAGAGAGGGGGGAGAGAGGGGGGAGAGAGAGGGGGGGGGGAGATAGAGAGAGGGGGAGAGAGAGAGGGAGAGAGAGAGGGAAGAGAGAGAGAGGGGGGGAGATAGAGAGAGGGGGAGAGAGAGGGGGGGAGAGAGGGGGGGAGAGAGGGGGGGAGTGTCAAATGACATACTGTCGGAAGCCGTGAATGAAGAGCACGGAGCAACACTGCGAGCACACACAGCGTGGGGATGTCATAACGCACCTCGACAGGAGAGGGCGCCATCACAAAGCAAATCTTAACAATAGCAACACCCGTAATGCTTCAGCATTAAAACACCTCAGACTGTAAGGAAAACACAGGCACTCATCACCGAGGTCACAATATCAATGGATCCAGCAGAGCAATAGCCTACAGGCAAAACACAGAAGATCAACTAAAGATATGACATAACACAGACTCACCAAAGCTGAAGGTCGACTTCATTCTTTCCGTTTGACTGATTTGAATCGCTATACGCTGCTCTCTCTCGTCTCCTCTTCATATCTACACTTTTCGCGGCACACGTATTTACAGCCAATCAGAATTATGAGATGATGTTTTGGTGGGGTTGCCAGCACTTTGCCCAACTTGTGATAATCAGAGAGAGGGACTAGATCGGGGCTTGCCCCACATCGCTCTCCACAGCTCAATGTGGACACTAATCAGACGACTAAACATGATCTTAAAATATATTTTAAGATATATTTTGAGATATATATTTTTTGCATCATTTTGGAATTATTATTTTAATTACATTCTGCTGTCACTAGGGTCACCTGGTCAGCTGCCCCTAACGACCAGTCGGCTCTAGGCCACTTCTCACTTGAGACTGACAGGAAGCGTTTAGTTTCACACGACTTCCTGATATTTGGCTGTTTAAGTTTGCAGGTTTTCTCTCTTCTCGTTCGAGGTTCAGCCTGAGGATGTGGCAGCAGCAGACCTTCTTTGTTCTCTGGGGGTTCATCACTGGTACGAGCATTTCTCCTTTTATTCGGTCCAATTAGAAGTAGTTAACAAAAGTGAAAGAGTTGACGATGAACAGAATATAGTGCAGGTTTTATGGTTTCTGTAACAAATGGAAATGTCCCCGCTGTGAGAAGAACAAATGATTTTTGTTTTGCATAAAAAAGACTTAAGGGTAAATAGAAGTTAAACGAGCTACCATGTTGATTGACATCTTTGGCCATTGTAATGCTGCACCATCAGGTACAATCCCATTATGAATGCAAAGATAGTCTCTTCACAAATATTAAAAAACTATATTTAAAAAGTATTCTGATGAAGGAAGACGTATGTTGTTTTTCTGGTGATGGCGTTAAATTGACCTGACTTCTTTCTGCAGGAAGTCTCCGAGTGAGAGACCTCTGGTTTGTGTTCAGAAAGAACCCCTCGAAAAGTAGAGGGTTCATCTCAACGGGCTAACCCCTTCAAATAAACCTTAATCAACGATGTGTCAGATCCACAAACCCACTCATCTGGATGTGATCTTCCTCTTCAGGGTCTCTCTCGGCCTCGTGGGACATGGCGGTGTCTCCGGTGGTCTTTGTCCCCAGAGGAGAAGACGTGGTCCTCCCCTGCTCCTTCACTCATCCCCGACAGCAGCGCTACTCCGGGATGATCACATTGAAATGGCTGGCGAGAGAATCAAACGCCCTCCCGTTCCTCACCTGCTCAGTTAGAAACGAGTCCATGGAGGGACAACACAGCTGTGCAGTGTCAGAGTTCAAATATTCTACGTATGGTGACCTTCGTCGGGGGGAGCTGTCCCTCCTCATCAGAAGGGTCCAACTGGGTGATAACGGCACATTCTTCTGCAGGGTGGAGCTGGACCGTGTGCTGCAATATATCCAGAAAGAGACGCAGCTCTATGTGACAGATGAGGGCTGAGCGATCAATTCAGAGCTACTGATATCCCAGCATGGCAACAACATGTATTTCCAGTTTAATCGTCTGCTTTGATGTAAAAAAACTAAACTTGTTTTGTACCAAGTTGATGCTAAAATTCTGAAAATGTGACAGTTCCTGTTTTTTACAGAACAGTAATAAAGAGTGAATGTTTTTGGACCATGGCCAGGTTTGTATGTGGAGCTGTGAAGAACATCTTTCTTGATATTGTCAAAATGTGGTTTATTTCTGCAGTTCAACCTCAGATCCTGAACATGTCCGTGGTGGAGCCGGGTTCAGACGGCGCCCCCCGGAGGCTGCAGTGTGAGGTGGAGGGCCAACCGATGCCCAACGTTACCTGGCTGTCGGCCTCCGGGACCCCGATGCAGGACCTGGATGTGAAGAACCAGCAGAGCGGCCCGGCCCGGCTGCTCAGCTCGGTGCCGTACCTGCAGGAGGTGCTGAGCTGCAGGGCGGAGAGCCGGCTGGGGGTCGCAGAGCGGAGACATCCAGCCACACACAGTACAACTCTCATCATATCTAATACAAACTATAACAATAACAGGATTCATGTTCCACAGGAGGAACAGAGGTCGGAGGCTAAACTAGTGATGCTCGAAAATGAACTAACCTTCTGCAGAGTTGGACAAAAGTATAAAAGTTACCTACCACATTGTAGAAATACTGTAAAGTGTTGCGTTGACATTTCCACTCTAAACCTAGAACCTAGTACCAAAACTAAACGTACCCTATAGAGTTCAGTCAGTTATACAATTCACCTATTTTTAACATAATATATGTCGTGTTAAAAAAGTATGAATCATTAATAATTAAACTATTTTTACTCAAGCTTGTAACAGAATGTCAAGCTCTGTGTTTGCTAGTGAAAAGCATGCTGGGAGGTGTAGTTGTTGTCTATGTCCAACGTCTTTGTGTAATGTGTTTCTCAGGAGGACATGTTGGCGCCCAGCTGGTAGTTCGTCTGGTTCTCTTCACTCTGCTCACTGCGCTCCTCGTCACAGGGACATCTGTTCTCATCAGAAGGTAACTCTCCCTGAGGAAACACTGATCCCCTTCTGATGCCGTTTCTGCCCTTCCTATTACTCAATTATTCACTCGGTACTCCAGAGCAATGTCAACATGTCCCCATTGTTTCCTGATACAAATCCAATTCCTTTGAATAAACTTCACGGACCAAAGGTGACCGAAAGATTTATGTTTGATATGTTGTGTTTCATGATGGTGCCTTGTAGTTTAGCATTAATTCAGCGTCACTCCATCGTTCCCTCCGGTGTTACACCATCTAACATGCTTATTTTGGTATCTTGCTCTGTGAAGCACTTCGAGCTGCATCTTTCTTTAAGGTGCTATTTAAATAAAGTGTATTATATTATTTATTATAATTACATTTTCGTGGAAATTCAAAGGTAATGTTCTACTAAGTGACTGTTTTTTATTCTCCTTCATCTTTACATATTTACAGGATGTGTGTTTGCAGGAAGCTGGAGGACCATCGTGTGCCGGTGAGATCATCTATATTATTAATACGTCTATATGTAACATTTACGGTGGGTGTAAGACGGCTGCCATTCCTCACTTCCTGTTCAAAACTGCTGCTGATCTAAAAACAAAAGTTACAGTTTGAATGTCTGAAGCATTGACTCTTTGAAGCTGATGAGTTAAGGACAACAGCTCCTTACGGCCCGTCCACACAGCGGCGTGCGTTGAAGCTTGCCGGTGGGCGTGTCTGAAACTCGACCAACAACCAATCACATGAATCTCCCGCCCCGGACACACAAGCACGCGATTTGATTGGCTAGAGCTTGTACTGGCATATGTTTTGATTGGCTGACGTTTCTGCCGAGGCTTCAAAAGTTGAACATTGCTCAACTTTTGTTTTTGTGCTGATGGTACCAAGATGGCACAGTGCCAGCCAGCTGTTTGTTAACTTGGGGGTTCCTACCTGTCAAGCCCTTTTAAGAAAGTTAATGTACAAATTCATGTGTCGCCTAGAAGACTCGGACAATCATGTTATCTCCATTTTAATTAACCCTGTGAAGAGTTCTACTCGGTTCTCTTCCATGATTTGGAGACATTGGCGCGATAGCCTCTACAGACGGTGAGCATGCGTGGCTCGCTGTGATTGGACTGATTTTATGTTTTTATCTGTTTGTTTTTATCTGTTTTGTGTATAGCTTTTTATTTATTGATGTGTGTTTTGTCTTTTTGTATGTGCTATCAGTGCTGCGTACCTGGACTCACATTCAAGTTCAGGTCCGGACTCAAGTCCAGAGGTTCAGGTTCAGGTCCGGACTTATAAGTCCGGACCTAAACCCATGGCTTGTGTCAAGTTGTGTGAGTAACTAAAGTGAACTTATTGTGAGCTAATTATCAATTGAAAATGAACTCATAATCAACTCAAATTCAAACTCATCAGGTTTATTGTGCTTCCAACTTGTGTCTACATTTCTCTACAAAGTACAAATGTAAAAAAAAAACGTTTTGCCACTTAGTCTACAAATGACTTATGACAGCAACTACAGTGAACTACTACAAAGCTTAAACATTTATTTCATTTACCAAACTAAAGTAACCAAACAGTCCCTGAGCTGACTGAGCCTAAATCCCTAAAACGTTGCTGAAAGGTAGAGTGGAGAGTAGACTATACGCATTACACTGTTACACACCTACTATACAGTATACACTGTAGTGACTGTACAGTCAGAGTGTACTGTACTGTCTGTACACCATGTCTTTTCTACAACTCTACATGTGTACATTATACAGTACATACTACATACATAGTGATGTACATACTGTTAGAAATTAAAATCAATGTTGATATGGCGTAATTTTGAATTAAATACACTATTTAATTTAAATCAGTTTTATTCTGAAAAAACCGGAAGTTCACACTATTAACTTAATACTTTTATTCAGAAAATTCTTCACTTCCGGTTAGCATTAGCATGTGGCGAAATGCTACGTTTTCAAACCGTGAATCGAAGGGGAAATGACATGTGATGTTGTACACTGAGCACACTGGGATTAGCACTCATTTATTGACGCTGAATAACGTTTATCAGGGAATGTTTAAATAACCACAGACACCAGAATATACGTAAGTGCTAGTTTTTTGCGAGTCCAAGTACCGGTTCCCGACGTTCCGGTTTTAACCGGACTTGAACCGAAACTTTTTACAAGTCCAGTACCGGTTCGGCGTACCGGTACGCAGCACTATGTGATATGGACCTTGAGTCTGGAATAAAGATTGGACATTTTGCAGCGAGCAACGCGTAGCGACGCTCCCACAATGCAGTTCGGCGAAGCGCAACGTCACCCCATTCAAAGTGAACGGGCAGAAGCGCTGACGCCTCAACGCACGCCGCCGTGTGGACGGGCCGTTACGGTACGTCCACACGGCAGCGTCGCGTGCATCAACGGAGACGCTTCCCATTCACTTTGAATGGGGTGACGTCACGCTTTGCCGAACTGCATTGTGGGAGCATCGCTTTGCCTCCGTTGCTCGCTTGAGAAAAGTTCAACTTTCAAGCGTCGACGGAAGCGTCAGCCAATCAAATCATATGCCAGTACAAGCTCTAGCCGATCAAACCGTGTGCTTGTGGGTCCGGGGCCGGAGATTAATTTGATTGGTTGTTGGTCCACACCCACCGGCAAGCTTCAACGCACGCTGCCGTGTGGACGCACCGTTAGAGGGAAGAGAACCTCAGAAAATGTGTTTGAATAAAGGTTTAGCTGCACAGAAACAGGAACCTGCCGTCTGTCGGATAAAGATTTAAAGCTGATAAAAACATCAATGGCAACATGTCCTCTTTCATGATGATCTTTAGCCATTTCTTGGAGCACATTTCATGAGAAAATGAACGCAACTTCCTCTTAGTCATTAAAAAACTGTCCAAATACAGACAGACAACAAGTAGTATTTAACAACTGTGTCATTTAGCTGTCTTTTAGCTTCAATAAGGTTTTAATTTGTCGATTTAAATAAATATATTTGTTCTCTTACACACTGAATCTCAGTCATGTATTTACAGCAACAAGAAAATCAGCATCGGATTTATTGAGACATTCCTAGAAATATCAATAAATACATTTTTCTGTTCAAAACAATTCTATTATTTAGAAATGTTTTGAATACGCAATTGTTTATATTTCCATAATGATTGTTTAATGTGTGGACTCTGCTTCCTGTTGCAGCCTGCAGACTTCCTGGAGGAGCTGTGAGCAGCTGATGCTCCTTTGATAAATCAGAGCTTCAGATCACAGCATCAGACATTCATCCAGGCTGTGTGTGTGTGTGTGTGTGTGTGTGTGTGTGTGTGTGTGTGTGTGTGTGTGTGTGTGTGTGCATGTGCGTGTGCGTGCATGTGCGTGTTGTTGAGATCTCCATATGAAGTGAATACTTAAAACGAAAGTTAATTATAAATCATATATGATCAATCATATTCTTGTATGAACCCATAATGAGAATGCTTCTTGATGGTTTTTGAGTATGTATGTATGCTTACAATTTTAGTTGTTGCTGTTTTGATAACTTTGCGTTTTAAAAAGAGGGTGTTGAGAGCTTCATAGTATGTTGAATACTTAAAACGAAAGTTAGTTATAATCAAATATAATCAATTATATTCTTGTATAACCCACAATGAAAATGCTTCATATTTTAGGTTTTCTATATTTACAGTATAAACAAAGCCAAGTGGTTTGTTAAGTTGAGTGTAAGACCTATAATGATTTATGGGTGTCTCTGATAAGAGAGTAGGCCGTTTCTTCACTCTCCTCTCACAGCAGGGAGGGGGGCTCCTGACTTAAGGAGAAACACATTGAGGCCTCAAAAAGGTGGTTATGTCATAGCCATAGAATATGTCTGGTCATGTCCTTTTTTACACAAACATGGGAAGGTGTGTCTTATGCCATAGCCAATAGAATATGTCCATTCCTGTACATCAGTGGCCATGCCCAGTTTGTTTCATTGGTTGGGTATAGAGGAGGTGTTTTTGGGGGGTGTCTATCCTGTTTTTTGAGCATAAAGAGACTGGTCTTTTTGGGAGGGAGCGAGAGAGAGGGGGGTTCCCCTGGTATACTCTCTCCCGGTAAGCTCTGGCCTTCAGAGCTGGGTAAATAGCTCTCGGTAAGGTTTTCTCTGCCTGGAAGACGTTATTAAACGTAACAGGATCTTAGAGTTAGTGATCTTAGTTAGCTCTGCCTGGAAGACATTATTAAATGTATCAGGATTTTAGATCTAATTAGAAAACCTACGCCATCACGAGGAAATTCCTTTTGAATTTCGTCGGAAGACTTTAATGGGAGAACTATGAATTAAGGTTTTAGATTAAAATATAACCCCAGCATGATATGTTTCGTATGATTATAATGTTGTAAAGAGAGAAGGTCAAAACCCTGTATTAGTTTGGACCTATTTTTCTTCAAATAAACTGATCCCACCTTTTGGACTGGGACAACTTAAAATACACCTGTGCTCTCCTCTCCTGCTTCAAAGGTAAGACTGCACCCTACCACACTCACACTTAGGTAGGGCCACACCACATTTACTGATATCAAAATCCTTCGGGATCGCTTAAACAGATTAAAAAAGAGTTGTCTGAATTGAAACAGCAGTTAATTGAACCTGGTTCTTCGGGGAGTTAATAGAGGTGAGATCTTGTTGACGTTGGTGGATCTGAGCCAAGCAGTAAACTTACATAGACTCAATAACTTCTGTAAGGTCAATTAGTAGGTCAGAGTAATTTACCGGAATAAATTATCAGGACCTCACCTACTCTAAACAGTGTGTGTGTGTGTGTGTGTGTGTGTGTGTGTGTGTGTGCATGTGCGTGTGTGTGTGTGTGTGCATGTGCGTGTGCGCGTGCGTGTGTGTGTGCGTGCGCGCGTGTGTGTGTGTGTGTGTGTGTGTGTGTGTGTGTGTGTGTGTGTGTGTGTGTGTGTGTGTGTGTGTGTGTGTGTGTGTGTGTGTGTGTGTGTGTGAGTGTGTGTGAGTGAGCGTCTCTATATTACACTTCACTGTAAACTCCAAATGTTTCAGTTATTAGTTTCAGGTCTTCCAGATGTTTAATGAGTTCTAGGTTTGAGTGTTTGGGTAAATATCAGAAGCTCAGTCAGTAGGGCCTCGGCCTCGGTCAAAATCTGTCTTTGATGAAGATTTGAAATGATTTTATTTGTGCATCCTTGACATATGTTATACTGAATAATAGCAACAGCAACATTGAAAGAAATTATCTCGGTAATTTATGAATTTACTTTTAATTCAGAGAGTTAGCTTGCTTGTCTCAGTGTATGCTGCTCATCAGAGACATTAAAGAAATCATGGTATTTACTTATGGAGGTGAACTGGGACCTCTCCAAGTAGCAGTCGACACTCCACATTAAGGTCTGGTCGGGGACTTGAACCGGCGACCCCACGGCTTCCACTCAAAGCCCCTACTGACTGAGCCACTGCCGGACAAAAGGGGGAATCACTTTTAATTGGAGCTGAAAGTATTTAAACTTTTGGACACAGCAGCGAATGCATATGCAGAAAAATAGGAAAAACAAAAGCTAGAACTAGGGGCGGACCCATGAGGTAATAAGGGGAGGGGCCAAGGCAGCAGGGTTTTAGGGAGGTTGTAATGAATGTATTGAATTGTTTGAAAACTGCAAACACTACATCACACTCAAGAAGACTGCCTCTGCTGACGTGTGCAGGAGTGTGGCTCACTCACACATTCTGTAAACCCGCTGAGATTCAGACAGCTGGTCCATTGTCTCCCAGAGGTGTACTGGTATGCACACTGTTAGAGCCAGTATTTAGATTTGATAAGAAAGGCCACCTAATTGTGACGTCTGTAGTCAACACACTATAAAGGACTACAATTCCCACGGCGCCTGTGCTAAAGCCACAGTGATGGGCAACCTGTAGAGAGACACCGACGAGGAACAGTTGTTAACCGTACACGTAGGCTACTACACGTACACATACAAATCCTACAAGTACCCTTTAGGTTATGAAGTTGTACAAGCATTATTAAGAAAGACAGAATACCTAAGTTGTTTGTTATTTTATTTGAGTTTTGCTTATTTCTTTTGAATATTGTAAAGGCCTCTTTTTCTTGTTAGACGTGCAAAAGTTTGTTATTTTATTTTGAGCAAACACATCGCATAATATCATCGAACCATCGGAGGCCAAGCAACTCTTCAACTGTGAGTCATTTAAAGGAAAGACAAGGAAGGAAGCCATTAATGCATCACTTACTAACTGAGGAAGCACATTCATTTTGAGACACGATGCAAGTTCATTGTGATACACATTCAATGAAGATGACTTTTGATTGTGTTCTGGTTTTATGTTTCTGTAAGTATTTGTAAGCAACTGTGATTGACAGAACATCGCTTTTTATTTTACTTGTTGTATCGCTATTTCATTTTTAAGTAGGGGCAGGTCAAACAAGATTGTATTCTCCTTTCCACTATGAGCTACAACAAAAGGTGTACATGTTTTGTTTTAAAATAACTGCCATGTGTGGAATAAACAAACAAACAAATAAATAAACAATCCAGCTATTCAATTGATATATACTGTGTGTAATGATCTATTATAACAGGATGTAATATTTGAGTTTAAATGTCCAAGTTTTTCCTTTAGTAGATTAACAATAGGTGTTATAAACTCTCCCTGTTCCCCGGTTTAGGCTTCAACCTCAGGATCCATGTGTTTGTGATCCTCTCCAGAATGGAAGTAGTCAAAATCTCAAAATTCAGATTTTTTTCTCAAAGTTCTGACTTTTTCTCAAAAATATCAACATTTTGACTTTTTCTCAAAAATATCTAAATTCTAACTTTTTCTCAAAAATATCAAAATTCTGACTTTTTCTCAAAAATATCAAAATTCTGACTTTTTCTCAAAAATATCAAAAATCTGACTTTTTCACAAATTCTGACTTTCACTAAATTCTGACTTTTTCACAAAATTATGACTTTTTCTTAAAATTATGACTTTTTCTCAAAATTCGGACTTTTTCTCAAAAATATCAATTTTTTTTACTTTTTCTCAAAATCGGACTTTATCTCAAAATTATGACTTTTTCTCAAAATATCAAAATTATGACTTTTTCTGAATACTTAAAAATGTTAGTAATCCCTCATCACCGGCTTGAGCTTCAGCCTCAGGATCCATGTATCTGTGATCCTCTCCAGAATGGAAGGAGTCATCACATACAGAGCATCAACTAGTTCCTGAACAGTGTCCTTCACATGCTGATATCCAAGAGAGGGAGTTACACAGTCACAAGATGGAGGAATAGAAAGCAGTATTCAATGTTTACTTCAGATTAGCTCCACGTCAGAAATGAGCATGCTTGATGTCTCTCTCCATAGAGGCTGAATCATCATGTTAATCACATAGCTATCATCTGCCTCAAACAGTCCTGATGCTCTTCTAGGTAATCACACATCCTGTCATGTTCACAGCTCCAGTTGATACCTTTGTTAGCATGCTACTCTCATGTTGGAAGAGGACACTCAGTGTTTTCCCAACAATAGGACTATTACTATACTAGGAAATGACATCACTTTACTGTAATGCAGCCCTAAAAACCGTGGCGCCGTATCAAAGTGCTGGGACATCCATCCGCTGAGAGACGGTGCCGATGCCTTGTTTTCATGGGAAAGTGGGCGGAGCCGTAGTTTCCCCAGGAAGTTAATTCAAATCAAATCAAATCAAGTTTTATTTATATAGCACATTTATAAACTTGGTGGAGCCAAAGTGCTGTACATAAAATAAAAATAGCCTACAGTAGAGACACTTTACAGCAAATACAACAACACAGATTGTTCAGAACATCAGTATGAGGAAAACGACACCCTCTGTCCTTAGACCCTCTGTCCTTAGACCCTCTATCCTTAGACCCTCTGTCCTCAGACCCTCTGTCCTTAGACCCTCTGTCCTCAGACCCTCTGTCCTCAGACCCTCTGTCCTCAGACCCTCTGTCCTTAGACCCTCTGTCCTTAGACCCTCACATCGTACAAGGAAACACTTCCAGAGAAAACCCACAGTTTAAGGGAACATGGGAGAAACCTCAGGGAGAGCAACAGAGGAGGGATCCCTCTCCCAGGACGGACAGACGTGCAATAGATGCCGTGTGTAAATCGAAGAGATAATACATTTGACAGCATATAGACCGAATGTTAGGAAATGCATGTGTCTGTAATAAGAAGATGAATCCACGAGGATGTCAGCTACAATCCTGTGGAAGCCATCAGGGAAGCAGCATGACGAGACCCAAGGCAGGACCGCAGAGACAGGTTCAGCCACGACCCGAAGTCCACGACTTAATCCAGAACTCAGGATAGAGGATCCAGGACACAGGACTACAGCGAGAGGATCAGCCTCGACTCCGGATCCCGGCGTAGAGATAGATACAAAACAAGAAGAAAGATTTGGCTGGGTTAATCGGAACCAGAGAATACACAGACATAATTGCTCTGATCTTTAGCAGAGGGAAGGTAACTCTGGATTCAGCTGAAAGACCCTCATGTTATAAATAAGGTTCAAAGCCCACTGCTACCCGGGTTAGAGTGGTGTCTTTATTGTGGACTTCCTCTTTCATGCTAACAGGAAGTGGCTTTTTCAATTTGACACACTGCACAAGTCTTCCTGATGTTGCTGTTTTAGTTTGAGGGTGTTCTTGTTGGTGGTCGTGTGTGAGGATGTGGCTGCAGCAGACCTTTTATTTCATTCTGTCGGGGATCATCACAGGTGGGTGTATTTCTTCCTTTTAATGTTTCCGTCACCAATGGTTCCACAAAAAAGGTTTAAAAGGACGAAACAAAAGAAATACATAATATCTGAGTTATATCACAAATACCTGAATGTTGACATCACTGTTATAAGGATGCTTTACCAACAGAATACAAAAGGCAAACTAC
The DNA here is from genome assembly GCF_902827175.1 of Gymnodraco acuticeps. NCBI lineage: Eukaryota > Metazoa > Chordata > Actinopteri > Perciformes > Bathydraconidae > Gymnodraco > Gymnodraco acuticeps. The sequence continues at coordinate 474,717 of NW_022990192.1, read as the reverse complement.
TCGGAAAATGTTTCTTAAAGATGTGAACAACTGTCTGGAAGAAACGGACTCATGATCATGCAGAAGTGCTCGCAAAAATGCACATGACTTACAGGAGAAGATAGGGGAACGAAGAACAACATAACGCATACTGGGCGAGCAAAGATGAACCTTTATTGACCCCCCTGGGTAAAACTCTGTTGTCCATATGTTAATATCTATACAGATGTTTTGAATACACACACATGCATTTTAGAGAGGTGCCAGAGTGAGGAATGCCTGGGAAGTGTTTTGGAACATTTGTGTTTTTATATTTGCATCGTTTCTGAAGCTGCAGGGCGTTTCTACTGGAAGAGTTTAGCGCCGCACTCACCCTCCAAATACACGTTCTATTAAAGCTGGTGAGGGAACCAAACCCACTCATCTGGATGTGATCTTCCTCTTCAGGGTCTCTCTCGGCCTCGTGGGACATGGCGGTGTCTCCGGTGGTCTTTGTCCCCAGAGGAGAAGACGTGGTCCTCCCCTGCTCCTTCACTCATCCCCGACAGCAGCGCTACTCCGGGATGATCACATTGAAATGGCTGGCGAGAGAATCAAACGCCCTCCCGTTCCTCACCTGCTCAGTTAGAAACGAGTCCATGGAGGGAAAACATGGCTGTGCAGAGTCAGAGTTAAAATATTCTACGTACGGTGACCTTCGTCGGGGGGAGCTGTCCCTCCTCATCAGAAGGGTCCAACTGGGTGATAACGGCACATTCTTCTGCAGGGTGGAGCTGGACCGTGTGCTGCAATATATCCAGAAAGAGACGCAGCTCTATGTGACAGGTGAGGACTGAGCGATCAATTCAGAGCTGCTGATATCCCAGCAACAACATAACCCATACTTTGGTTCCAAATCAATGACAACATTCTGAACATGTGACAGATATTGTACAGAACCACCTATACCGTAATGCCAAGAGCACCACCAGAGCTTGAGACTTCCTGGACGATACACGGTGCTAAACTGAAATGCAAATGATTGACCTCAATGTATTATTACATTATCCACTGACCTAGGTAGTACTTGTTGTGTTAAATAACACACACCTTTGACCCAGTTCCTCAGTCTGCCCTCACTGAGCACAGGCCTGCCACTCTGGGCTGCACTCAGTGTTCTGTCTCCCTGCTCCTGCCTGTTGGCGCCAGCTGATAGAGGTGTTAGGTTTTATCTTGTTATGCAGCAAGTTGATTCTTCTCTCAGAACTAAATACATGGGTCTGGGTTAGAGATCTTCAGAATTGGTTTGGCATCCGTTGTGTCAACTCGTGGCTCACCAAATCTCTTCTGAATTCTCCGGCCGAAGCTCCAAATAGAAAGACAGTTATCAAATGTTGCATGCTGCATTACGACCAGCGAATGTCTTACGTTAATTGGATGTTATTTGGTGTGAATGCTTAGAAGCGAAATATGTTTTCATATTTTTAAATCCTGCCACGTTTTTTGTTTGCCTTCTTCTCCCACATTTTAGATCGCATTTTACATTAGTCAATAAGGACATGTGCGCTATTAATCCTGACATAATTTCAGAACCATCATTCAACGAAATGTCAGCTTTTCAGCATACAGCATTCATGCCACAATTTGTCCAGGAATTGCATTGTGTAGTTATGGTACCTTTGTCCATCCTCTCTACTCGTTACAATAACCTTACGCTTAACAGGGAATTCATACATTTTCCTTTCTGCAGTTCAACCTCAGATCCTGAACATGTCCGTGGTGGAGCCGGGTTCAGACGGCGCCCCCCGGAGGCTGCAGTGTGAGGTGGAGGGCCAGCCGCTGCCCAACGTTACCTGGCTGTCGGCCTCCGGGACCCCGATGCGGGACCTGGATGTGAAGAACCAGCAGAGCGGCCCGGCCCGGCTGCTCAGCTCGGTGCCGTACCTGCAGGAGGTGCTGAGCTGCAGGGCGGAGAGCCGGCTGGGGGTCGCAGAGCGGAGACATCCAGCCACACACAGTACAACTCTCATCATATCTGTGATTGTGAGCGGCCTCATCGTGCTGCTGCTGCTGGGCACCGGATGCATCGCTTACAGGAGGAACAGAGGTACGCTGAAACACAAACCCCACTTTCAAAGTCAAACAAATCTGAATTTTCTAAAACAAATCTGAATTTTCTGAAAAAATATGAATTTTCTGAAAAAAATATGAATTTTCTGAAAAAATATGAATTTTCTGAAAAAAATATGAATTTTCTGAAAAAATATGAATTTTGAAATGTTCTGAAATTTTTTTTAAATAGTCAGATTTTTTTAATGAAGTCAGAATTTTGAAATGTTCAGAAAATAGTCAGGATTCTGAGATTTTATTTAAAAAAATCTGAATTTGGAGATATTTTTTAAAAAGTCAGAATTTTCAGAAAATAGTTAAAATGTTGATATTTTATGACTTTTCACAAAATAATGACTATTTTTTGAAAAAAGTGAGAATTTTGAGTTTTTTCAGAAAATAATCGGAAATTTGAGATTTACAGAAAATAGTCAGAATTTGGAGATTTTGACAAAAAATCTATTTGACCAAATCTTTCTCTTGAATTTCTAACTGTCCCCCTTCATTTCTTCCTCCTCTTCTTAAGCTCGAGCCGCCGCATCCCCAATTTATGAAAACGCTGAAACAGGTAGGCTACGCAATTTTAACTTTTCGTTCTACGACATAAATCATAAAGTGGTGTTAATATGTGGAGATTATCACGTTTATTATCCTAAACGTGTGAGTATCATAACGTTGAGATTATTTTCTGCAATAATTGAAAATCCCTTTGGACCAGGGAGATGCTGCCTTCAGGGACCAACACATAAATATGACATCACTGCACCACTCCATGAAGGAAAGATATCAATATTTTGTTTTCTTGTGTATAATCCAAAGTGGAGAATCACCGCCTGCAGGACTCGGACCGTCCTGTTGGGGGCAGCGTCGAGCTCCAGCTGGTTTACTCTACTCTGAACGACGCCTCTTCATGTGAGTCTAAAGGAAGTTATTAAAGTGACTCTTTAACCTGTGGATCTAAGAGATATTGACATTATGTTGATTTGTATTCCGTCGGCACAAACCAAAGCCGAGGATGGGGATCTTGTACTTTGGGTCTTTTCATGTGAACGAGATTCAGCATTAACGTCCACTTAGACTTACTGTCAGGAGTAAATTATGTTTGGGGTTAAAGGTCCCTTTGAATCACAAAACACGTTTTTACCACTAACTCAAGAAGTCATACGTTATATGATAGCATCACACAAATGTCTAATTGGATATAATTATGAAGTTATGACATTTTAGACGGATATGGTGCAATCTGTGCATACAAGTCTTGATTTGCTCTCATAGCATGTGCAGCTAGCCTCTGGTTGCTGGTTTTGTCCTCTCCGTTCCTGGATAAACATGAAGCTCATTTGAAATGCAAAATATGATAATATAAGCAAAGCAGCCGCCTCTCCTCTGATGCGAGCTTCTGGTTTCCTCACAGCTCAACATGCCAGTGTGAAAAAGCCCGTCTACCAGCAGGAGGAATCCGGTGAGGATCAATTGAATAACACAAAGACATTTGGAGACGTGACTCTGGATCAGGATTATCTGATCAGAGGATTAAAGATTAGAGTATTTGATAAACTAGAGTCCAGCAATCATGAAACATTGATTTTAAAGAATAAACTAAAACTGTTTTTTCTTTCAGTTGTCCTTTACTCTCCTGTGAACGTGAACAGTGACTAAGGTATGAATAGCTTCTGTTTTTAAATATCATTCATATTTTTACACACAACTCTCATGTGCTTCATTTATAATTGACCTTATTTTAATTGATATTGTTTTTGCTTTGTTCCAGAAATATCAAGAACTCTGGGAGATATCATCGGGGGGGGGGGGGGGGGGGGGGAGTACTCAGATGTGGTACTTGAGTAAAAGTAGAAGTATTCAGATCTTGTACTTGAGTTAAAGTCGAAGTACTCAGATCTTGTACTTCAGTAAAAGTAGAAGTACTCAGATATTGTAATAGAGTAAAAGTAGAAGTACTCAGATCTTGTACTTGAGTTTACTCAAGTACAAGATCTGAGTACTTATACTCAGATCTTGTACTTCAGTAAAGTAGAAGTACTCAGATCTTGTACTTGAGTAAAAGTAGAAGTACTCAGATCTTGTACTTCAGTAAAAGTAGAAGTACTCAGATCTTGTACTTGAGTAAAAGTAGAAGTACTCAGATCTTGTATTGAGTAAAAGTAGAAGTACTCAGGTCTTGTACTTGAGTAAAAGTAGAAGTACTCAGATCTTGTACTTGAGTAAAAGTAGAAGTAATCAGATCTTGTACTTCAGTAAAAGTAGAAGTACTCAGATCTTGTATTTGAGTAAAAGTAGAAGTACTCAGATCTTGTACTTCAGTAAAAGTAGAAGTACTCAGATCTTGTATTTGAGTAAAAGTAGAAGTACTCAGATCTTGTACTTCAGTAAAAGTAGAAGTACTCAGATCTTGTATTTGAGTAAAAGTAGAAGTACTCAGATCTTGTAGTAAAAGTAGAAGTACTCAGATCTTGTACTTCAGTAAAAGTAGAAGTACTCAGATCATGTACTTGAGTAAAAGTAGTAGTACTCAGATCATGTATTTGAGTAAAAGTAGAAGTACTCAGGTCTTGTACTTGAGTCAAAGTAGAAGTACTCAGATCTTGTACTTGAGTAAAAGTAGAAGTTCCAGAGTGTAGGAATACTCTGTTTCAGTAAAAGTCCTGCATTAAAAATGTTCCTCAAGTGAAAGTAGAAAAGTATTCTCATCAAAATATAGTGAAAGTAGCGACAGTAAAAGTAGTCATTGTGCAGATTGGTCCATTTCAGAATAATATATATGATATGTTTTATAATGATTGATCATGAAAGTGTTCTCAAAGCTGGTGAAGGTGCAGCTAGTTTGAAGTACTTTGTATACTGCAGGGTAGCTGGTGGATTTACTCCAGGTGGAACTAAAGTCTGATTCAACACTTGATTATATTTCACATCATTCATCCACATCTGTGAAGTAACTGAAGGTATTTATACATGTAGTGGAGGGAAAGTACACCATTTACCTCTGAACTGTATTAGAGTAGAAGTACACAGTATCCGAAAGTAACTCAAAGTGTACTCAGAACTTGAGCACATGTACTTATACTTCCCACCTCGTACTCTCGTGGTTTCTCGACACGCCGTCGCCTCTCCGCACAGTTTGTGATGTTCCTCCAGACAGAAGGGAAACGCTTGCAAAGAGAATTCATGCAAACAAAGTAAGAGTTTTGTTGCTGCTGACTTTACTGTGATTTATATTCAAAAGCATCCCATCGTCCCAAGATGTGAATATTTTTTTTTAAAACTATTCCCAAATATTTAGGAAAAAATGTAGATGAATGTTAGGAATGTTCTTCAGTGTGCATTTAAGGATACATCAAATACATATATATTTGTATCTAGCCTTTCATTTGGTGTGTTGTTATTGTCATCGTTTTAAAGCTTCAACTTATTTCATTCTTTTTTTGTATCCCTGATATTTAGTTCTTATTACATATTTTTTGTTTACTTTCAATTTAATTGTTGTTGTATATTTCATTATACGTTTTCCTATTTTTTCCATGATGTACTTGTATTTCTTTATTAATAAATACAGTGGAGTGTAATATGATACTCCTGCAGCAGGGGGCGCCACACTCTTGACTTCCTGCTGTGTGTTTCCTGTCTCGGGCCCCTCTCTCTATTGAAGGGGTTTCTATGGAAGCCCCCAGTTGAGCCTCATCAACATGTTGTGTTGAAGTCAAACAAAAGGAAGTCTGTCACACGGGATCAATACGTACTGCCTTCATCCCCTCTGATCAATCTGTTCACACACCGAGGGACACAGGGCGTCACGAAACAACAACATGAAGAATCAACACAAATAACAACAATACGTTTTAACCAGAGATCGTACTAACACAGGACAGAATCAAACAAGAATACAGATAGGAATAAAAAGTGATAAAATAAAAAACGAGTAAAATTAGAATAAAATCATAAAATAATGAAAAAAAAATGAATAAGGGAATAAAATAATAAAAATAAACACACTCACGCACACAGACACACACGCACACACACACACTCATGCACACAGACACACACGCACACACTCACTCACGCACACACACACACACTCACGCACATACACACACACACACACACGCACGCACGCACACACACACACACACACACACACACACACACACACACACACACACACACACACATAGACACACAAACTCACACACACATTCGCGCACACACACACAAATAAATGATGGATAAAGTAATAAACCAAGAAACTAAGTACTCAGATCCTAAGGTATAACATAATTATAAAACAATAAAAACAAATATAAATAAAACATACAGATATATAAATAATGTAAAGGTAAATATCAGAGTGAAACATGTTTATTTGTCTGTCTTTTGAAGGTGTAAAGAGAGGAGTAGGAATATATTTGCGTAATGTTGGAAACAGGAAGCCTCTGAGGTCTGAGCGACCACCGCGGTGCCGCTGAGGCTTTCACCGAAACCTGCTCAACACCACAGGAAGCAGTGAGATTACTGCAGGGCCTCTACCAACCCCACACTGCTCCAATACTGCCAGCTCTGCCAGCCGAACACACGGATCCTCTGCTGACCATTCACATCAGGGGCTCAAACTCACACACAGTGGGCCAACATTAAAAATGGGTACTAGTCGAGGGCCGGACTGGTTCAATGTTTATTGCAGAACTTACTGAAATTAACTTATTGCACATATTAAACCTGGAACTAACAAAGCTTAAATGATTGCCTATAAAAACAACATTAAACATTAAATAATCAGGTGCATTCATTTCTTATGGCTCTATCTGCAGCTTTTCCAGAGTCACTTCTTATGAGTACATTTTCCCACAGGCCAACAACAGCTTCAAGAAAACTATTCCCCTCAAAGAGAAAACCAAACATGCCCTGTTGTCGTGAGAGAAAGTGCAGAAGGAAACATCCATTAAACTCAGGTTGCTGCTCTGTGATGCTAGTTCAGATACTTGGCATCTCATCTCGGGAGCAAGGTCATCAATGTTTGGGCTCAGGCTCTGAGCGGAGGAGACCCTCAGGATGGAGTGAAGGTGTGCTGCAATATACCGGCGGGCCAGATCTAATAGTAATTAGAAGTTATCCTGCGGGCCGAAATTAAATCCACCAAGGGCCTGATTTGGCCCCCGGGCCTCGAGTTTGACACATGTATGTTTTACATGCACTGAAACCAGAAGACACTACAGCAGAGGGAGCAGCAACACAATATAGGGCCTCTTTAAAGACTGTATTTCTATTAAAGAAGAATAACTTACTCAAAAGAGTTCATCTGTTAAAAAGTCAACACATTTTCAAGTTTCAGATCAGAAGCTGCTGCAGAATTTTGCCTCACTTCCTGCTACTGAACGTATGTGTGGGCATGTGTGTTTGTGTCTGTGTCATACACACACACAAACACACACACACACACACACACACACACACACACACACACACACACACACACACACACACACACACACACACCACACACACACTCACACACAAACACACACACACACTCACACACACACACACACACACACTCACACACACCAGAATTGTTAACTGTAACAAAATACATGGCTACAGATAAGAGTCCATAGACATTTAAAGTATGTTGGGTAACGTCGTCATTTGTGTGTGTGTGTGTGTGTGTGTGTGTGTGTTTGTGTGTGTGTGTGTGTTTGTGTGTGTGTGTGTGTGTGTGTGTGTGTTTGTGTGTTTGTCACCACAGGAAGTGTTTAAAGGTGAGAATAACCCGTTGGTGAGTCTCCCCCCCCCAGATGTAAGTTGCTGGGGTGGAAACATATGTTTAACGGATCAGAGAGATGAAACTGCCTCAGACTGAGGGGGGAATCTGAGGACTGACTATATTTCCCATGAGGCTTTGCACCTGCGCTGCTGCCTCTAATGGAGCCGATAACATGGAGGTTATTCTGCAGAACCAGAGTTACTGATGCTGCGGATGAATTATTCACAGAGCTGAGAGCCGTCCAAACTGCACTGATATACACAAATTATTATTATGTACTTCTTCTCTTGATTTGAAGACTTACAATAAGCTTATCTTGTCTTAATTCATTTATACTTCTGAAAACATCTGGAAAAGATATATTTTTTATTGACAAAATAAGTCAACAAATAATTAAAAATGTAAATAATGTCTCTAAAAACGGGGAACAACGGAGCGGATCCAGATTTGCGTCCGATATGACGTAATATCTGAAATGTGGACCCACGGCCCAATCAGAAACGTTGCTATCAGAAACAATGCCCGACTGTTTTGGACGTAATATGGTCTGTGTTTACATTAGCATCGCTAACACTCAGAGCTAACCTGTACTGGAGAGCATGTGTGTGAAGAAGCAGGAAGTAAAAAGGAACTCACCTTGTGGTATAACCGGCAAGAGAGAAAGCCTTTGAGCTCCAGACTGTTTCAGAGAGAATCCTTGATAATCCATGATATGGCGTTTCATCACGGCAGCATTTAGTTTAGACAGTAGCTGCCGGGTCCCGCATGAGCTCAGACCCCTCCTCTTTAAAGCTTTATACCCAAATCTGCACTTTAGAAACAGGAAGTGAAATAGAGGGATATGAGGCATGGCTAGAATCTGTTTGGTATTTTGAGCAAAACACTTCATAGACATGTTTTCTATATATTTCTATATTTCTGAGACCTGTGCTATTGCCTAGAAATAGCATGATCGGTGACCTTTAAAATAAAGTGTATCTGTATATCCACATATTTGTCCATATCACAGTCAATAATATCCCACTTTCATACTGTGTAATTTAACAATAGTGTTTAATTTGTCAGACAGTTATATTTTCCCACGTCAAGTTCTGTTTTATCTTTTATTTTGAGATGTTTAAATTGTATAATTGTTTACTTTTCACTCTTTTTCTTTATTTCTAATTGTGTTTAATATTGTTTTTGATGCTGTTTATATTAGTGCTGTCAAAATTATCGCGGTAACGGCGGTAATTATTTTTTTTGAATTAATTGCGTTAAAATATTTAACGCATTTAACGCATGTGCAGAATGGCCCGCCACATACGTGCCACCAGTGGCAGCGCCAGGGTATGGCTGGGGTAGGCTACACCCATACCAAGAAATAGCTTAGCCCCACCATGAAAAATGATGTTAAAGGAAGCAAAATAAAGTCCGCCAACTCGCGGAGTAAATTGCACAGACAGCAGTTAGTCAGATTGATTTCAGCCACTTGTCTGGAAATACCGAAGACCAGAAACGGTTTTGAAAACTTTTGTCACGTCGTGATCGTCTTCTCGATAGAACATCTTTGATAATGTCTTCTGGCCAATCAGAATCAAGATAACGGCGTGGTGTTGTTGCAGGAAGTCCCGACGGAGAATACTTTTGCTGTAGTACAGGTAACACATAACTGGTACGCAGGTTATGTGCTTAATCTGAAATGCGTACCGTCACTTGTGTCACAAAGCGCATTTGCGTACCGACGTACTTGTGAAGCTTTTCCAGAAGGCGGTTAGATCACCGGACGACAGAGTCGGTCTCCGTGTGCACAGACAGGGCTGCTGTTAACGTCGGTCTGTACAACGGAATTGTGCCAAAACTACGCCAACCGGCTGCGGAGGGAGACTCCCCCCCTTCACTGGAGAACTGCGCTAAAACAGCTGATCACAACGTTCACACTCTGTGGTCAAGAAGTACTCCACTAGCCGCCGCCGCCCCCCCCTCTGTCGACTTTCCTGAAGTACTCCCCCGTTGATAGAAATCAACACGTAATGAATTAAGACCCCCACGGTTTGATGATTGATAGGTGTGTGGGTTGTCTTTCATTTTGACAAGCAGAAAAATGTTATAATAAACATAGATACTGTATGTTAAATGGATATATCCGCCTTCTTTCATTTATCTTTCCATTCCCACAACAATATACATAAATAAATGGCATATTTTGGACATAGTTCGAATGGTGATTAATGCATGTTTAAGCTGTGATTAATATGATTAACATTTGTAATCGTTTGACAGCCCTACTTTATATATATTTTAAAATATGAATAATCTCCACAACACCTGAACATCTCATCTGCTGAAGCTTCAGAAAAACACATGTTGAGTTTCTGTTGTCTCTGTGTGCTGGAACAGTCTGTGTGTGTGCGTGTGTGTGTGTGTGTGTGTGTGTTTGTGTGTGTGTGTGAGTTGTTGTGTGTGTGTGTGTGTGTGTGTGTGTGTGTGTGTGTGTGTGTGTGTGTGTGTGTGTGTGTGTGTGTGTGTGTGTGCTCGAACAGTCTGTGTGTGCGTGTGTGTGTGTGTGTGTGCTCCAACAGTGTGTGTGTGTGTGTGTGTGTGTGTGTGTGTGTGTGTGTGTGTGTGTGTGTGTGTGTGTGTGTGTGTGTGTGTGTGTGTGTGTGTGTGTGTGTGCTCGAACAGTCTGTGTGTGTGTGTGTGTGCGTGTGTGTGTGTTAACAGAGGCGTCCTGACAGCAGTGTGTGTTTCAGCAATGCAGTGTTTCCTGACAGAGACCACACCTCCACACACTCACGCTCACACACACCGGGAGACAGGAAGTTTCCTTCAAAATAAAATAACCAAAACTTTCACCTTTTTAAAAGCCTGACTTGTTTTCTTGTAAAAACGAATTGGTAATTGTACACTGCAGTATTTCTACTGCTACTGGAGTATGAGATCTGAGTGTTTACCACGCTACAATCTTAATTAGTTCATCTAAAAGTGAAAATGCACATTTGTAAAAGTCTCACTCCCTCCTGTTTCAGGGCTTTTACTCTGAAATCCTTCCCCGGAAGTTTCCCTGTTTATTCGGTTGCCTTGACTCGGGTGTGACTGTCTGTAACGGAACCGACCCTCCTGCTGCAGTTTAACCTGGGTTAACACTTTATTTATCCCGAGTAGTTTATGGACAGCATGTCGCACACCGTCATCACCACCTCGACCACCGGCAGGACGTCCGGGGACGGAATGCTGAACCTGGGCTACACCCGGACCATCCCGGGGCTCCTGAAGATAGGGCAGATGGTGAGAAACAACCCGGGATAACATGCTCTTTACTCGGGATAACCCAGGGTCTGTGCCCACCGATACCTCCGGAGGTGTTGGCCGGTAGCTTCGCAGTTAACACGCAGTTCATATAGAGACAGAGGGGTTGCATTTTATGGGAAAAGTGTTAAATGTATGTTTTTTTTAATGGACCCTGGTTGTTTATATCGGTCATGGTTGCACATTTCCACTGAACTATTTTACTTTTTGTCTCAATAAGCATAGTTTTCTTAAAGTATCGACTGTTACCTTCAAACCTTGTATAGAATATCCTCATCATTTCCAAAAAAAGCTATTTAAATTAGTATTTTGTATCAAAATACCTAATTTTATTGTTATTTTAAACACACTGATGTGAATACTGCTGTGCAGAGGTGGAAAATACATTTAAGTACTGTACTTAAGTACAATCATGAAGTACTTCTACTGTTCTTGAGTATTTCCATCTAATGCTAAATCACGTAATTTTACTCCACTACATTTATTGATTAGTTTTATTTATTAAGCTTTAGTGACGTTTCAGATTCTGCATTAAAAAAACACGTGATAAACTTTGAAAATAATGCATCTCGATTAAACTAGTGGACGAACTGTTGAAGGTACAATAACATGCAATTTACCCGGGATAACATGCACTTTACCCTGGATAACATGGCCTTTACCCGGGATAACGTGCACTTTACCCTGGATAACATGGCCTTTACCCGGGATAACATGGCCTTTACCCGGGATAACATGCACTTTACCCTGGATAACATGGCCTTTACCCGGGATAACATGCACTTTACCCGGGATAATATGCACTTTACCCGGGATAACGTGCACTTTACCCTGGATAACATGGCCTTTACCCGGGATAACATGCACTTTACCCGGGATAACGTGCACTTTACCCGGGATAATATGCACTTTACCCGGGATAACGTGCACTTTACCCGGGATAATATGCACTTTACCCGGGATAACGTGCACTTTACCCTGGATAACATGGCCTTTACCCGGGATAACGTGCACTTTACCCGGGATAATATGCACTTTACCCGGGATAACGTGCACTTTACCCTGGATAACATGGCCTTTACCCGGGATAACGTGCACTTTACCCGGGATAACGTGCACTTTACCCGGGATAACGTGCACTTTACCCAGCTCACCTTGTCTGAGGCCTTATAGCATTTTTAACAATGTTTCTCCTGCAACTTCTTATTTATGTAATACTTCTACGTCCTCCTTCAGTCTATAGGACATATAATAAATAATATCCTTAACATACAAATATATCTCACATGGAGGCCATTTATCTGCAGAATTATATTCATTTTTTATACTTTAAGTACAATTTATCTTAAAGGTCCCATGTCATGCTTTTCCGGTTCGTCCCCTTGTGTGTTATGAACAGGGGTGCACATAACTTTTTTGCCCTGGTTCTCAAAGGAGCACCTGGAGATGTTGCTTGGTGCTCATCCTTAAAATGAAATAAACCATAACTTTTGAGGGGGTCTTGACTTTATTTGCCAGACACACGGCACAGAACACACATGCAGGTGAACACAGAACACACATGCAGAGGTGAACACAAGACAACATTAGCACGACCAGTAATCCTACAAGCTGTCATCACTTCCCTCCTGACTGTTCTCCTCTCTGTCTTCCTCTCTGTCAGACATGGTAGCTGATGATGTAGGCCTACTACTTCCTCTCTGGTTGAGTCTGTGATTAGCTGCTTGCATCCACAAGTCAACAGCTGGGTTTGGGTCGAAAGTCTCTGTTGTGATCATCTTAGACAAGTGGATGTAATCAAATAAGTATGTGAACATAACCAATAACCTACCATAGCCAATAACAAATGAATGTAACTTATTTTATTTGTGTTGTTCATTCATATCTTATTTTACCTTAACATTTATTTATTTATGCATTTTTTTTTATCTCTCCAGTTTTAAAGGATATTTTTGGTTACTAACCTATAGTATACATTGGAATGATTTTAAAACCTGTTTATCCCAATAATTACAAAGGAGTGCCTTGGAAATATGTGTTAACATAAATTGTTACCAAACCGTTTGAACTTAGACTAAAGTGAACTATCTAAACACTCAGAGTCCTTTACCTCACTGAGCTGTAGTTATCAGCCTCTCAGTCTGACTGGAGAGGACTCTCCCTCCACATCATTGTAGAAACATCTTCTTCTTCTTCCGTTAGAGCAGCTAGCACCAGATTCTAATAACAACAGCGCTGGTACCGGTGCACCCTCCCTCTCTCCCTCGCATTTTGGCTGTGAGCTGCGGGCGCCAGATAAGCCAACATCCCCCATTTTCATCACTTACAGCGCCCATCGTACAGGGCAAATGAAAGGTGGAACCGGGGTGAAAAGGGTGTTACATTTACTTAATTATGAATATCGTTACATCAAGGCCAAAAATTAGGATGAGCCCCAACGGTCAAAATGTTTTTTTCCCTCCCAGAACTGCCAGCGCAGCACCTCCCCAGATCTGGCACCCTAGGCGAACATCTAGCCAGAGCTACGGGCCGGCCCTGAGTTCATATCATGGTTCATATGCAACTCGCAAATATCTTTCTCTCTCTCTCATCTCTCCTCTCTCCTCTATTTTCTCTTCTCTCTCCTCTATTTTCTCTTCTCTCTCTCCCTCTCTCAATGTTGGTACGCAAATGCGCTTTGTTTCAAATGACCCGGTGCTCTTTTTTTGGCGCAGGTGCGCATGCGCACCTGCGCACCAGTTATGTGCAGCCCTGGTTATGAAGGTGTTTCTGCATGTAAACGGTCTGCAGTCACAAACCCTCAAAGTGCACCCTGTAGCGAGTAAAACTCTAACACAGAGAAGACCTGTCTGTGCTGCCCCAGAACGCCTCGTTGGACATTTCTCTTTGTCCATTTTTTACTTCCTGGGTACAGTGACGTGCCCGTACCCAAATGGACCCATCGGTCCAAATGGAACAATCCGTGGAGCCGTTACGTTACGTCCGCGGAGCCGCTAGTCCATTTGGACCAATCCACGGACTTCCTCACACACACTCAATCTTTTCTCAACTGCAGCTCCGCCGATTTCTCCTCCCTGAGACGGCGGGACGCGGCGAGGCTGTGAGTCGGTGTGTGAGCACACACACAAACTCCCAGCCACGCTGCGGGTGTGTGTGTGTGTGTTTGGGCTGGGTTTCGCTGTGTCTCGCTGTCTCGCAGACGGCCACTGGGCTCACAGGGAGGGGGGGGCAGGAGCTCCAACAAGCCATGTAGGACAGAGAGTGAATACACAGACTATACAGAGATGCTGTTTGAGAAACCAATGTGAGTTTGGAACATTGAACAATGTACATCTATTCTAGTAGACCTCAACAATGGAACTATGATCAGTGGAAATGGCCATGACACGGGACCTTTAATAATACTTCTGTGCTTTTACTCCGTTGTTCAGGACGTTTACTTGCACATTTTAATACTAATAGTTCAGGTGAAAACTTTAATGTTGGACTGAATATTTATACTTTTACTTTGCACATGTATAACATCTCAGTACTTCTTCCTTCTCTGCTGCTGAGTGTTAACGTGTTTACTAAAACATAATCATCTGGATCAAAGACAGCAGCAGTTTACTGAAGGAATGATACGTAATAGAATATTTAAATCTCAAGTTTATTACAATTAAAATATAAAACAAACAGTCAATTCAATTAGAATGTGTTCACAGACACACACACACACACACACACACACACACACACACACACACACACACACACACACACACACACACACACACACACACACACACACACAGGAGATAGCTCGACGAATGAAACTCAACAATTGTTTTTCTGAAGATTCAGCAGAATTGTATTTATTTATTACAGGATAAAAAAACAATAACTACTTCTTGTCATACTCTGTAAAGCACTTTGGGCTGCGTCAAGCACGAAAGGTGCTATATAAATAAAGTTTATTATAAATAAAGTTTATTATAAATAAAGTTTATTATAAATAAAGTTTATTATAAATAAAGTTTATTATAAATAAAGTTTATTATGTGTGTGGTAACAATATAATAGTAATGTATCCTAGAAGGGGGGGGGGCATGTAAATAGTAGCATGACCTTAAAGAAGTAGAAAGGGGTGTTGGCTGACCCGAACCCACCTTTGACCTTTAAACCACTTTTCTTTTCACTTCCCCACAGTCTGATGGTTAACCCCGTTGTAAGGCTCCCTTTATGTTTCTCACGCCGCGCTGTGCTTCCCGTCCTGCAGGTGGCGCTGCTCGTGGCCTTCCTCTGTGTTCGCTGTGCGCGGGGCTGGCCCAGCTGGGCGGCCTTCCAGTTCTTCGAGGTGGTGTCGCTGTGGTTCTTCATCGCCTTCCTCCTCTTCTTCCTCATGCACCTGTTCCGGCTGCAGGCCAAGATGCCCTGCTTCAACTGGCCTCTGACGGTGAGACCTCTTAGAAGCACCTTTCTTTATTACCATGAACACACACACTAATTTGACTTAATGCCACACACACGGATATATGCTGCCACGGATATAAAATGTGCATTCATCCGCCGCTGAAAATAGTCCCAATAAAATGCGCTCCAGTGTTGATTTAATGAAGGAAAAGTGGAGAGAAGCAAACTGAGAGGGTTTCTAAATCAGACACATGCTGAAGGGGATATGTAAGAGTTTACACAACCAGATGTCATTCATGTTCTTAACTTTCTAATAAAGCTTCAAATGTCATTTTCATTAAAGCAAGAAAATAGGATGTTTTGTTGTTCAAATAAAAATAGCCTACAGTAGAGACATTTTACAGCAAATACAACAACAGAGATTGTTCAGAATATCAGTATGAGAAAAACGACACCCTCTGTCCTTAGACCCTCTGTCCTTAGACACTCTGTCCTTAGACACTCTGTCCTTAGAATAATACCGTTAATAATAGTATTGTGTGGATCTGTTAGTTCAGCTGCGTAGCTCTCTTTGTGAGGCAAAATAAACACTTTCTTAAAGCGCACTCAAATATGAAATGCAGAAATGAAACGACCGGACGTGGCTAACAGCACTGAGTCGGAGTCAGAGAGTATATAATGATGGTATTTATATTGCACATGTTATATAGCAGAGAGTCAGGGTTCGAGTTATAATCGGAGCTTTATGGGGATCTTTAAAACTAAAGCAACACACACACACACACACACACACACACACACACACACACACACACACACACACACACACACACACACACACACACACACACACAACACACACACACACACACACACACACACACACACACACACACAGAGCAGCCCTCTACTTGCTACAAACTTAAATATGAAAAGGTTCAACTAGCACACACACACACATCTCGGCTCGCGCAGCACGCTCACAGGCATCGATTGCACACCTTGGAGGTGCAGCGCAGGCATATTGTCTTCAAGAGAGAATACGGTGCGTAGTTATTTTGGGAAACATGTTTTTCTTTCATTTACCTCGTTAATGTAAATAATACTGGTAATGGTTGTTGGTAACAGATGTGTCACAGATGTGTCATTCCACTGCTTTAGGAGCTCAGACCCTCCTTATGGGAGCTCAACTCCCACATGACTCCAACCCTGCAGAGAGTGTGTGATGATGGTGCTGTGGAGGTTCTCCTGACTGAAGGGGGAGGAGTTATAGAGTTTGATGGGAGTAGACTGAATGTTGAGATGATGTTACGATGTGTTTGATGATGAGTCTTGTGCTCGCTGTGCTTCAGGAGTTCTTCCACTACTCGGTGGGGGTCGTCCTCGTGTGCATCGCCTCCATCGTGGCGGCAGTGAAGGCGGGGGGGGTTTCTGCGCTGGTGGTGTCATCGGTACGACACACACACACACACACACACACACACACACACACACACACACACACATTCAAACAGCTGGAACTAAATGAGATGTGTGTGTGTGTGTGTGTGTGTGTGTGTGTGTGTGTGTGTGTGTGTGTGTGTGATGTGTGTGTGTGTGTGTGTGTGTGTGTGTGTGTGGTGTGTGTGTGTGTGTGTGTGTGTGTGTGTGTGGTGTGTGTGTGTGTGTGTGTGTGTGTGTGTGTGTGTGTGTGTGGTGTGTGTGTGTGTGTGTGTGTGTGTGTGTGTGTGTGTGTGTGTGTGTGTGTGTGTGTGTGTGTGTGTGTGTGTGTGTGTGTGTGTGTGTGTGTGTGTGTGTGTGTGTGTGTGTGTGTGTGTGTGTGTGTGTGTGTGTTTAGGTGTTTGGCTTCATCGCCACGTTCCTGATGGCGGTCAGTTTGTGGACGACCTACAGCGTGAGCTGCGGCCCTCACCAGACCGGTACCTCACCTTTAATATTTATCTCATTTCCTACTTCCTTGCTTACTCTCATCCGTCCTTGCTCTTTTACTTCCTTCCTTCTTTCTATCTTAGCCTCCATTCTAGCTTCCTTCCTTCCTTCCTTCCTACCTTTCTTCCATCTTTCTTTCTCTTAACTTTCTTTCTTTCTTACTATCTTACAATGCTTTCTTCCTTTCATCCTTCCTTTTTCCCATCCTTCCTTCTATCCTAACTATAACCCTTCCTTCCTTTCTTCTATTTCTTGTTTCCTTTTCCATTGCTTTTGGGTCCTTTCTACGTTCCATCATGTCATTGTATACTTCCTTCCTCGCCTCCTCGCCTCCCCCCCCCCTCCAGGTGCAGTAGTGTAAGCAGCGTTTCATCATGAAGCAACCAGACAGCTGTGTTTGCAGTTTGCTGTGTCCCGGTCCATTTTCTGCCTAGCAACCACCCGGATCATTCACCTGATTGGATCAGAATCATTCCTGCAGAGGTAATGGAACAGCTGATCCAGGACCAGCTGTCGTTTTCTACAAGCTGAAGCGTAAATATCCCGATCATCCCGGTAGAAACCCCGACAGGACGGCAGTCTCAGTGTTCCTCAGAAACCCAGAATACATTTAGATTCCCTCTCTGACTTCAGAAGTCACATTTACATGTTAAAGGTGCTCAGTAATCATCAGTGTATTAATAGAATCAGTATCAACAAATGACACAGCAGTGCACCTTGTATTGTCCTCACAACTACATTTCCCATCATGCCTGCTGCTTCCCGCCCTAAATTTCCCTCTAAAAGCTAAACATGTCGTTTTTTAATGTTCCTTCCTTCCACCACCTGCTTTCAAATATATGGAGAAGCTTTTTTAGGACAGTTGAAGCTGTGTTTGAGCTCTAATAGTCTAATAGGACAGAGCCGTCTTCCTGTTGTGTGCCATAAAACAATCACAACCTTTTCCCGCCAAAATACAAATCCAGCCGATTTCCCGCCAAAATCTCACAAGTCGTAGTTCAGCCTCCGTCACGCGTCGTCATTTTGTTGCACATTTTCTGTGGTTTACATTAAATAGCTTGAATTTATCGATTCAAATAATTCAATCTTACTTTTATTCTTCAGTAAAAAAAAAACACTCTGGACCACTCTTTTTTATACTCACGTTTCTTAAATGCTCAACACTCAAATGGTGCACAGTATAGCCCTGTTAGCCCGCTATGCTAATGTTTGCTAGCACACTTTGGATGCTCATTCTTCTGTGCTAACAATCATTAACAAGCTAACATTTTACAGAAAAATAACCTGCATGCTAATGACTTTGTTAGCATGTTAAAACATTACTCAGGGGCTAATACTTAAGTGTGCTAAAAAAAACATACAATAGCATGCTAAAAAACTAATTCTGTGAATTGAAACAAAAAGAAACATTAGCATGCTAACACAATGCAAACAAACAACACGGAAAAGTGCTTCACTTGCAATTAAAAGAAAAGTCTGGTGATGATTGATATTTCTGTTAGTCAACGAATCCCATGTGCAGAACCAAACCAACAATGATTTAGAAAACAACAACAACAATTATCTTGCCTTCATTTAGCGACAAATATGGATTATATCGCTGCTGAAAATGGTCCCAAAAAAATGCAGATTTCCTTTAAGATTTAAGAGGAAACTATCTCACACACACACACACACACACACACACACACACACACACACACACACACACACACACACACACACACACACACACACTATCTGACAGGAAACACAACGTTTTAAGATGTTCTGCACATGAGGTTTTTTGACAACAAGAAAAACAGAATACCACCAGTGATAATCCTCAAGCAGTAACCTCAGTACTGTTTTAAATGAAAGTGTGCCATTGATTTGAGATATTAACAACATGAACCAAACCGTCTTCCATCGGGGCGCGGCTCCCGTGACACATCTCATAACTTCCTGTGGAAATCGATCGGCTGCAGTTCAGAATCAAAGGGCGGCATTTATTACAGTTCCTCTCACATTCAGGACAGACTCTACTGTCCTCGGTGCTTTTACAGAATAAAACTGCTCGTCATTTAAATCCAAATTCACTCAAAATGTTTCAGAAAGCACATCATTTCTTATTGACTGCAAAAAAAGAGAGCAGTTTCCATATTAAACTCAAAAAGTTATAATGATTTCTATGGAGCAAATGTTTGAAAAGGATTGTGGAAATCTGTTGGCACGGATTCATGAAGTTCCCGCACATATACCTAAAGTAAAATATAAAGGATGTAAATGGCAACGTACACATGAATATTTAACTATTTTGTACATTTTAATACACGTGGATTTATTGAATGTACGCACGCATTTGAAACGCTTATGCATGGATTGTATAACATGGAGAATAATAACTGACTGCTAAAAAGATAAACAACAGATTAATAAATCAAACATTTAGATAAAAATCTACGCACAGATTAATAAAACATATGCATGCGATGAATACACACATGGATTATAAAACATACTTCTAAATTGTACGACATAAAATGTATTTACGGTGGATTTTAAAAGTATATATTGATTAATGAATTGTATTTACAGATAAAGAACACATGCATGAATTGATTAAATGAATGCACAGATTATATGGAATACTGATTTAGATTAAAAGCACTCAATTATAGTCATCCTTAAAAGGCTTTACAGTGATGTATTATTCAATTGTCCTTCTGACGACATAAGAGCGAATATACTATCGACTGGGGTCGGAAAAAATAGTGAAAATACAACAAATATCCGATTTGATGCACGTAAGAGAAACAGAGGTCCCACTTCTCTGTTAAAGCACAACACGTCTCCAGATACCTGGTCTCTACCCAACCCTCACATTTTATAGTATTTTCACTATTCGTCTGACTTTGAAATAGTAATCCGTGCACAGATTTCCACGTCACATGACTCCCAGCTCCGTAGATTTCTGACCAATCAGAGGATCTGTGCCATTAAGCCGAAGTTATGTTGACGGTACGACACGGTTTGCAGTTTATCTTTTAGTTCAACAAACATTTCTGACGTGCTGAATATTTGATTTATGTTTTAAAGCACACGGCTGCAGACTTTGAACGACTCTCTGATCATGTTCAATTAGCTTTTAGCTTGGCTACCCGATTCTCCCTCTATAATGACTGTTATTTTTAAAAGGCACGTGCATTACTGACACTAAAACAACACCTCTTTCCAAGCCCTGAAAGTTAAATGTCTTTTAAACATTAGCTGCTTCTAGCTTCGTCTTAAATTAGCATAACATGTTTGAACTTGAATTAGAGATCTTAAAAAAGAGTTCAATAATATGATGATCGTGACGTTCTAGTCAATGAAGTACGTACGAAACGTTTCATATTTAAAAATAAAATGTGCTAATTGTAGGATGTTTGACTATGTTTTGACTAAGACTAGTTTGCTATCAACTGTTAGCATATTAGCAAAAGAGATCACTTGAATCCACCTGCTCTGAAGGGATGAAGTAAAAAATGTATTTAATGTAAGTATTGGTAAGTAACAAGCTTGCATAACTTGGCCCCTCAGTAAAAGTAGAGCTTTATTAACTGTAACAGAAGATAGGTGGATTGGGAGAACTAAATTAGCACTGCTAACGCTAATCTTAACCTAGCTAAATCCTCCTTTGAGCATAAAATGAGGTAAAACTTAGATAACTAGCCTTAGGTAACTAGCCTTAGCTAACAAGCTAAACAAGCTATTTTAGTCTAACTTGGCACCACTGTTCATGATAACATCGCGCTTACTTAGCTAAACCTTTTCCTCGTTGTTTTTTAAACAGAAATCTATCTGTTAGCAGCGGAGACATGTTTGTAGAATTAAAACTGATATGTAAATATGGCTGCTGGAAAACTGAGGCTGTGTTTGAGTGAGAAACTTTCTGACATTTCTTGCTTCAAAACTCTACAATTGTTGATCCACAGATAACTGCCTTACTGTTGATCAGATGCCAAAAATATGAGAGTAAAACTTTGGACTTTGCACTGAATGTGTCCTCTTACATGCGTCCAAAGCAGCTCCGATTACAGAATGAAGGATTTATGTCTAATCTGACTTAGAGTCGAGTGTTTCTCTTTGACTCTGGCCATGTTAAAGGTTTACTGGTGAATTATAATGGATTTAAATAGAGCTTATTGCCTAACTTCTGGTGCGTTCCCTACAGCCCCGACACACTGTGTGATGGCAGCGGTCTGACAGAATAACAACTTCACACTGTGAGATTAGTAATATCACATTTTGGTTGATCCGTAACCGATAATGCAATGAATGTAAATACAACATTTTGAACACAAAAACTGACCAGTGAAAACCGCTGTGAAGCCAGCATACAGAAACTAATTATTTAAATAAAAGCTGACCTGATTCAATTGCTCTTTTCAATTCACGTAAAATGACCTTGTTAATTCGACAGAAACCACAAACCCTAAACTACGTTGTCTTTGCTGCCACCATTTGCATTTTCTCAACTTTTTACAATTTTAGGAAAGTTTGAAAGTTGAATGAACAAAGCTTCACTGCCTTCCTATAGTTTGGTTTTATGATTACCTGTTCATGGGTGCTAGTTTACCAAATGTGGGTTAATAAAGCGAACAACAACATATTTCATAATTAGAGATTACATTTTTTGTAAGGCTCTCAATAGATCAGGTTTAAGTGCAAGCCTCCGGAAGGAAAGGCTAATCAGAGCCAATGTAGTCCAGTTTTATAGAAGTCTATGAGAAAATGACCCTAATGCTCTCTTGATTTATTACCTAACGTTTTCCTGATGAGTTTATAGTCTCAATCTCTAGTTTCAAGTATTCTTCAACACAGCATGATGTTCATTTAGTCAATGGGGTAAAATAGACGATAAAGCAGCCGATGCTTTAGGGCGGGGCTAGCTGTGATTGACAGGTTGTTGCCACACTCTTAGCTCTTCGCAGTTGAAGTTTTCACTTCCTGAAACGTCATTTTGGTCGCCTGAAAATATCTTGTTCAGCGTGTCATGGCCTGGCTCTTGGCCATAACAAAAGCGTGGAAAGGACAAGATATAAGAAAATATATTTATTACAATAACCCAACGTTAATCAAAACTAACATAAAGGCAAGTCAAAAGCATAAACGAAGTGGCTGCTCTCCCAAAACAGGTCCTCCGTGGAGAGAGACTCTGGCTCAGGCCTTTTACTCCTCCGGTACCGGCAGCCAGGTGTCCTCAATCAACACTGACACAGACAAAGGGAGAACATTAAAGGGCCACACACACACAACAGGAGATATCAAAGCAGGGGTCGTCACAAGCGGCCAAAAACCAATATGGAAAAGGCAAAACAAATCCAAACTAAAAGGCTTTAAAACGAAAGACCACGTCCTTTTGTTGATTACAGGCTTTGATCAGATCGCAATACAATCAGATGTTACACAACCATATTAGACTGAATACAATTTGTTCTCATTCGGGTCCCAGAGTCACATCTTGTCTCCTAAATATCTCAACAGGCGTCTTAAAGTTAGTGGAAGTATCTCACAGTGTGATCTTAAAACACCATTTTGGATTAACCGCCAAAGATCTCAGCTCGTCTTCCCTCACGATCGTCAGCTTTTACCCGAGGCCGCCCAGAATCACACAGTGTGTACGCGGGGGTTTCCAGTTCAACACCATTATAGTCACACCTATTTCAAAGCTGTTTTCTACAAAGCTTTACATTGCTGAGTTTCACTTTCAGATATTGATGTTGCTTCCTGGTCCCAGATGTTCACATGCTGTGTATTTGCTGCTTCACTGTACTGTATTTACATTTTGGTCTGGACCAGTTTGACATTTGAAGGACTTATTTTATATTATCGATGCACTGATAAAATGTAAAATGCTGATACCATGTTTAGTTAGTTGATTAATGAACTCTTGATTTGTATAATAAGGACCCTGCATTTGTTTAATACCACTGGACACAAAGACATGAGACCTTTTGAGATTTTAGTCAGCGTGCTTTGATTTGTTTTTAAGATTTTTTGTATTTTTATTGTGTAACTTTTGATATACCAGGTTTTTCCATCAGTATCTGCCCACGGTCCAGTTTTGGTATTGAATTTTGATTTTTTTTTTTATTGGTGCATCCTTAATTTTATATATTGCTGCCTGGAGGTTTTGTCTGGAACCAGAATGAATCAGAGTGTTGCTCCTCAGATAAAGAAATACTGTGACTATCAAAGACGATTAGCACACGATTCCTTCTGGCTCCAGGCCGGACAGAAGCAGACTGTTTACATTATTTATTTTCTGCATGGTTGTATTTTCTGATGCTTTATGATGCCATCTGTTCTCACTGATGCAAAGTGACCCTGTGAGGCGGTGAGTCCACTGGGAGATCCAGAAGGCTGAACTGGTTTGAAATGTGATGCGTAAAGATCCCGGACTATCATGAGGCGTTGTCTGGGATGGGAAGGACATTTCACAGTAATCCAGTTTTTCAGATGGGTGTAAAGTTAGAAGAAAGACTCTCCAAAAACAAGTCGGAAATAATGAAAACAAGGTATTTTCACTTTAAATAAGTAGAACAATCTGCCAATAGAACAAGTGAAAATGTGCTTTCTTCAAATAAGAAGGGATATTTAGATAAATCAGATCTTGTTATTAGATGAAAAGTTATTAAAAAAAGTTTCATCTGAAATACAACTCAAAATAAGATGTTTTGACTTAACAAGATGATGCAATGTCTAAAACCAAGACCCTATCTCACTGCAGTGTTACTTCTGAAGTTAGTGTGTCTTATATCAGGTGTAAAGATATATTCTGACTAGATATTAGGCAAATACACTTGGCAAGATTTCAAGTTTTTGTAGTGAATAACGTTAAACTAGAGATGGTGTGGGATGTCTTTATTTTATTCCCTATGCTTTGTACTTTATAAGAAGGAATGTGTACAACTTTCAGGGTAAATGAAGGCTTGTTTAGTCTCTTAAAGTTTGAGTTAATTATCTACCTTGATACAATACGATGGGATGGTGAGAAACAACATTTCGACCCCCCTTTCTGTATAACAAAAATTGATGAATGAACAATAAAGTTGACTTGGACTTTGATATGTCCATCCATCCATCTTCTACCGCTGATCCGGTGTCGGTTGTGTGGTGCAGTGATGACGTGTTTCCAGGACCATTTAACAAACATTAAATTCAACTTATTGTCATTTCAGGATTGACTTTAGTCTAACCTTATGAAATTGTCGGACCCTTGATCTGCGATTTCATGGTTATCATTCATATTCGCCGTTCAGGAAAAGGTTAAGGTCAGAGACAATGTTAATATGTTATTCTGGTTTCATAGAGATTGTTAGCAGAAGTTGACGATACATTAAAGCTAAAGTTCCGTGTAGATGCTGTTCTGGAACTTTTGATGGTATCATAATCGGTTAAAGCAGGGTTACACGCACGAGGAATTTGCTTTGGTATAAGTGGTGCATACAGAGACACAGAAAGTAGAATACGTAATCACGTTATCTTCCGATCTTCTCTTAGCTCTATCGTCTAAGAACTCTATCGTCCAGTTCTTCGACAATGAGCTTGACATTCAAAACACATTGATGGAATGATATCTGCCGGGATAGATCGCGTGATACCGTAGAAAGTTCCAGAACAGATACTGAATGGACCCTTATGTGAGAATGTTTCGTCAACTTTCCAAAAGTCATCGAAAGGAAAGATAGGAATCAAGAGAGTCTTTCAATTTAGGATTTTAATGGAAGAGAAGTCAATGTGTTTTTGTTTTGTTACTTTCTTACTTTACACCCATCCAATGTCACGTTACACACCTTGAACGTTGTGTAAGAAGAGTGTGTACAAACTTTACAAACCTCTATGTGACGGAAATGTCCGGATTCTGTGAGATGTCAGTCCACTTTTCTAGATCAGTGCTACTAGCAAATCAGCTAAAACATGAACAAAAATGGTGGTTCAAACAGGAAGAGCCCAGTGGACTCCTGAGCGTTCAGATTATTTCTGTTTTTCTCCAAAGTGCCTTAATGTTCTGTTGATGTAAAGATCGGGTCATTAACCTGCAGTGTGCAAGCTAATGGGCCGACTTTGTTTCAGCGAGGAAACAGAAAAACTGAAGACAATGAAACCAATTTAAAATGTTGAGGTTTGTGACGGTTGGGGGGAGAGAAATTACGTGATTTCATTTAGTTTTAAAAAGAGAAAAGATGTCCACAGTATTATTATAAGTCACATCACAAAGAGCTCACATGACTTGTGTTGTTTTTCTACATTTTTTAAAAGTGTGTTTAGACTACAAGTTGTGGTTTGTTGCATGTTGTAAATTAAAGGCTCATTGCACCATTTCCGTGTCACGATGATTTCAAGTTTGTGCAAAATGCAATCAATGTCAAATAAGAACATTATTGTAATTGTACTTTAAACGGCGCTTCATCCAGACATCTACAGGCAGACTTTAAGGGCTTTTTAAAACATGTAACCCTCAGTAGACTCACTATAAAACCCAATCAGACATTTCCTCGAATGCTTATTTATCCCCTTGTTTTCACACACACACACACACACACACACACACACACACACACACACACACACACACACACACACACACACACACACTGTACACACATACACACTTATGTCACATTTGGGGACGCACATCTTTACACCCCCCCTTAGGGGACACCACTTTCTGAAGGGGTTAGAGAGATGCTGGTAAGTGGAAAGTATTACTGGGAGTGCCCACATTATCAAAATCATTTTTTGAATTTGTAGAGTTTCTCATTGGTCATGATATTAATGAACACATTCTTTAGAGATGTTTTGAAAAGTCATAATTTTTGCCATTTATCATCAATAATCCGGTCATATGATACTGAGGCCTTAGTCATAACAGGTACTTTTGCTTCAGTCAGATTTTGAATGCAGGACTTTTACTCGTAACAGACTATTTTTACACTTTTTGTAATATTTACGCATTTGCTTCTTTAGTTGAATTTAAGATATGCTATATGTATTTATACCATTTTGGTCTGATCGAGACGTGAACCGGCAATGATGGAAAATTGTAAAACATCTGAAGTCGCTCAACCTTTTTCAGCTTTTGGCTAGCGCAGTTATTGTCTCCCCACAAGCAGAACACCTTCAATTAGCTTTTATGCAAAGTTCCCACGTTCTCTTCAATCTCGTTAATGAACACTTTAGTTTAGAGTTGATAAACATGATTAATTTAAGAGGTACTGGCCCTTTAAATCTGTGCCCCCTCTTCCTGCTGCTTGTAGTTTATTTGTATGAATGAATAATAATAATAATGGGTTCCATTTATAAAGCACTTCATATTTGATTTAAAATCCCGAAGTGCTACAAGTAGTGAGCATGAACAGTATAAATAAACATTACACAACACGGTAGAATTAATAAAAAGCAATACAAAAATAAATAAAAGGGTGATAAAAAGGTCTATGGCTCTTTTGAAGAGATGGGTTTTGAGGCCATTTTTAAAAGCCTCCACGGTCTGGTGCTCTCATTTGAGTCTCATCAATGATCTCTCTGTCCACTTCTCCTGTTTTTAATGCTCAAAAAGTAGAGAATAATTAACGTTAAACAACATATTCATTTGTCCAATGTGTGTGAGTGTGTGGTGTGTGTGTGTAGGCAGGGCATGATGAGAAATCTGACTCACTTCCCCCTCGAGCTCGCTTCATGAGGCGAAAAGATTTCCTCTAAAAACAAACATGACTTAAGGAGCTGTTTTTAAATCTTTATTCACATGCTAACAAACTTTATCCAACTCATTGCATCAGTTCATTTTGTAAAATAAATTTAGAAGAACAAGGAAATTAAAATATAAAAAATCTATGTCTCTTTTTCTTATTATTACTAATTGTTCTATCCACTGTAGTTAAGGTTAATAACAGTTTCATATAAACAACCAATGGCTCTACGGTAAGACATGTAGATTATTCGAAGTAGAAACACACACACATAAAGATAACATCCCATAATGTGCAGCTGCCATCTAACTAATGCTAAAGGAACTGAGGAAGGGTCGCCCCCTGCTGGAACAAACCTGAATAACAACATAAACAAATGATTTAAAGAGGCCCTGTTCTAAAACTGTCAACATAGTCTGAGGCTTTGAGGTTTTCCATTTCACTAATGCTCAACTTTAACTTCGTACACACCGGGAGGGGGGGGGGGGGGGGGGGGGGCCTAGGAGTATGGACAGTTTGTTACTGTGTAACGGGGGGAGTTAGGACCATCAGCGTCAGTTAGGGTCACTGGAATCACTTTGTTTTCAAAAGTGGTGGAGACACCTTTTTCAGATAAAAATAAAACTGCATTGTAACATTTTAGAGTCTTGAACCCGCCGGTTCTCCACAGCGACGCAGATGCAAACAATTCTAAACTACGCATTCTGGTACTCTGACAAGAAAATAAAGCAAAAAGACAACATTTTAAGAAGGCCAATCAACATTACATGCTTTTATCTAAAGCGACTTACATACTCAATACTGTGGGCAATATCCACAGGAGCACTTTGGGGTGAAGGGTCTCAGGGACACGACGACATGCAGTGGGGTTTGAACCTGTGCTCCCCTGATCCCAACACCAACGCACTAGCCCACTGCGCCACAGCCTCCCTACAAAATGCTTTTGGGTAAGGAATAATTATTTTTCCTTAACTTTGTTTCAAACCAGTGTTCTTGTTTATTACATAATAATTATAATAATACATTTCATGGATATCGTACACAAACGTTATCTCAAGGTGCTTCACAATGCTATGAGGAGAAAATAATTAAAACAAATAAAATAAAAAGTTATCTAAGAAGCATATTGAAAAAAATATGGTGATATAAAGAAATTAAAATCAAATAAAAAGGTTAAGAGCATAACAGGTTCAAATAAAAATGAATAAAATAAAGGACAGTCAGTAAAATGCGGTGCAGAACAGGTGGGTTGAGGCTTTTCTTTAAAACAGAGAGTGATGCAGAGGTCTGTTTGTTCTCTGGAAGCTGATCCTCAGACGTCTCTTTGTGTCTTTCAGAACATTTACAAGTTACACTTTTAAAAAGTGGTTGGGACAAAATTGGCAATTTCCAAAGGACCCGATTGCAGAACCCCAGACCAAAGTATTAGTTCGTAATGACTTTTATTAAACCGGCTGCAGGTATATGTATAACATCTCCCAAGGAAGCCCTCAGGAGAACTGAGGCTGACTCAGTTCAGGATGAAGAGCAGCAGGAAGGAGAGGAAGACTCACACTGGAGCACGAAGAGTGAATTTAATATCCTGATATCACTGGGGAGGGGGTTCGTCTGTGAGCAGCAAACCTCAGTTTTCTTCACTAGATGGCAGCATCGACCTGTGAACACACACACACACACACACACACACACACACACACACACACACACACACACACACACACACACACACACACACACACACACACACACACACACACACACACACACACACACACACACACACACACACACACACACACACACACACACACACACACACACACACACACACACACACACACACACACACACACACACACACACACAATACTCAATGATCAATTTCACACTCTCACTCGGTGTGGCAGAGCAACGTCTCGTTAAGAAAAAGACAGAGCTGTGTTCCCCGACTGAAGCCAATCAACAGTGTTGTTTCCCAGCATGCTTTGCAGCAGCCTCAGGTGCTAGCAGGTCCACAGAAACAGCGTTAAATCAGCTGCAGGATGCATCAGCAGCTGCAGGAATCACCTTGCTGACACACACATGTTATATTTGTTTTTTAGGTTGTTTCTTTTTGGACAATAGCAAGAGAACATGTTCAGAATCAGAATACTCTGTTTATGCTGGGATGAAAGGGATAACATAAGATAACTATAATTGTTTTAATAGTTGTATAAACGGTGTGTGTGTGTGTGTGTGTGTGTGTGTGTGTGTGTGTGTGTGTGTGTGTGTGTGTGTGTGTGTGTGTGTGTGTGTGTGTGTGTGTGTGTGTGTGTGTGGCAGCAGGAGGTTTGTTTGCAGGCAAAGCAAATCTGAGCCCAACAGAATAAAATGAAAGACCCAACAGAGACTGAAGTGCAGCCCTGCAGGACTTGATGCACTGCAGAGCTCAGGTGATGGATCAGGAGAGGGAACGAGGCTGGTTCAGAGCAGCTGTGGCCGTGTGCAAAGGAGGAAATACACACATGTCCACACACACAGGAGAGGAACACACACTCACTCATCAGCAACTCGTCCCCACACTTTTTACTTATTGAGACATTTCTACGATGGCCGACAGGTGCAAACGTGTTACAACGACCCAAACCTCTTCCATCAGGAGAAACGCGCTGCAGCTTCAGAAAGGATGCAGATATAAAAACCCAAATGTTCCAAATGAAGAAACATCTTCAGCAACTTGAGGAGACATGCAGCGTTTACTAAAAGATGCAGAAACCAAACGCTGAAGAAGCTCAAACACAACGGAGACCAGGGGACACTAAAGAGTGACGCACACAGCTGGGAGACCAGGGGACACTAAAGAGTGACGCACACAGCTGGGACACCAGGGGACACTAAAGAGTGACGCACACAGCTGGGAGACCAGGGGACACTAAAGAGTGACGCACACAGCTGGGAGACCAGGGGACACTAAAGAGTGACGCACACAGCTGGGAGACCAGGGGACACTAAAGAGTGACACACACAGCTGGGAGACGAGGGGACACTAAAGAGTGACGCACACAGCTGGGAGACCAGGGGACACTAAAGAGTGACACACACAGCTGGGAGACCAGGGGACACTAAAGAGTGACGCACACAGCTGGGAGAACCAGGAGACACTAAAGAGTGACGCACACAGCTGGGAGACCAGGGGACACTAAAGAGTGACGCACACAGCTGGGAGACCAGGGGACACTAAAGAGTGACGCACACAGCTGGGAGACCAGGGGACACTAAAGAGTGACGCACA